>NW_015113490.1:405640-422402 GCF_001443285.1 Poecilia latipinna
ATATATATATATATATATATATATATATATATATATATATATATATATATATATATATATATATATATATATATATTTATTTATATCTTTTAACAGTTTTCTAAACACATGTCAATGTAAAAAGCTCCAGAAACTCACTATCTGGTGTTACTACATAAAGTAAACTCCTCCTTTAGCGCTGAGCTTACATTGCTCCTTGATTAGATCAGAATTTACTCAAAGTTATCTAAGACAAAAGTGAAAAGTCCAGAGTGACTGTGGCAATTTATTGAAGAACATTTTAAATTTCCACCATATACACAAAAGAATGACTTCACCAGGAGAAAATTCAAGTTTCAACGCAGTCATGCCAGGGTGCAGAAATAAATGTGACAGAAAATCCATTAGGTCACCTGATGAGGGCTCTGGGCAAGAGATGACCTCACAATCTGATGGACTTGGGGATAAAGCTGGCAAATGAATGCTTAGGTTCTACAACAAAGTAATAGAGTGGGTGTGCATAGTTATGTAGCCAAGAGAATGCAACTCTGCAATGTTTCATATTTTGCCCTGATTAATTTGTCTTTTGCACTAAACAGGATAAACAGGAGATTCATTTATATGTTTTTCCATTGTTTTCTATTTCTACACCACAAGGTCTTGGTACAGTATCTCACAAAAGTGAGTACACTGCTCTCGCTTTTAAAAATGTTATATATGTTCGTGGGACAACACTGAAGATACTGTACAGCTTGAATGCCCTTCTTCTTCTTCTTCTTCTTCTTCTTCTTCTTCTTCTTCTTCTTCTTCTTCTTCTTCTTCATCTTCTTCTTCTTCTTCTTCTTCTTCTTCTTATTATTATTATTATTATTATTATTATTATTATTATTATTATTATTATTATTATTATTATTATTATTCGAGATACAGCCTTTAATGTGTCTAAATGTTTATAAACAAAAGTACACCACATGTGTCAAAAATATTAAAATTGTGCCCAAAGTTTTCTTGTTTTTTCTTGAATGGCCAGGATGGCCAGATGTAGCTGGCCTTATAATTTTTTGAGCCATATAGTTCAGAAAGCAAAGATGACTCCAACGTTTCTGTAGAAGAAGGGTGTGAGTGAAATGTTGGAGCTGCACATCTATGGCCTCCAAATCACTGACTGAATATGAATATCCATGAATATAATAGTTATTCATCTTTGTTGTGGATTAATTCAAATAATCCAGTCACTTTACAGTAACTGGTTGAAGACCTGCATGTGTTCCAACATATGAATATTCTCCATTCATTTATTGGAGCCTTCCCATTCTTCTTATTTCCAGGTCTTGAGTTTGATTTTTTTTTAGTTCTAATAACTCTATAATCTTGTGCAGTAGAGGGATTATCAGCAACACCGACATCGATGCAACATCACTACACCAAGTGGACTGATGCCTCCAAACCCATTCAGTGGTTTGGAGGTGACAGATGTGCAGCTCCAACCCTTCACTGTTGGACCCTTCTTCCTTAGAAACATTGGCGTCATCTTTGCTTCCTGAGCTATAACGCTTAAAAAAATAGGGTTCCAGTCCTTCAGTCGAACCAGCTCCCTCTTCTTCATCACTGCATGACTTCTTCCTCCAAAACCGCAGATAAATCACGTGTTCTGCCTTAGTTCTTTACAATTCGACTTATCTCGATTACGTCACAAGATGGCACTAAGTTTGACTTAATTACTGCAGAGAAAATCAGTGATGCTGATACTGCATTTATAGTAAAATATATATTTTTTTTTTATTAAAAGCTTTTGTGCACATGGAATGAAAGCACAATAGTTCATCTTTTTAAGTGGTTTCATCATGTCAGTGACACCGTCAAACCACTCTATACCACTCTACAGATTCAGAGTTTATGACTTCTCTTTCACTCCTCTGTGGCGGCAGTACAAAGCTGGTGGATGTCAGAGACTTTGTACTCTGCTCTGTAGATGCTCCATAGGATTTAGCTTTGGAGACCTTCTTGGCCAGACCTCCTTTCCTTTCCTTTCTTTAGCTAGGCAATGGTCACTTCAGGATAGGTTTCCGAAAGGAAGGGAACGTACTCAGCTTCAGCGTGGTATCCTTGATGAAGCTCCCCGCAGCTCATGTAGCCTCAAACCATTGACATTCACACCACCACGCTTGACTGTGTGTATGACACACTCCTCACCTATTTGCCCTTGACACTTTCTGAACCAAATAAGTTTACCTCGGTCTCACCAGACCACAAGACAGGGTTTCAATAATCAATGTTATCTAATGCAAACAGTTTGAGGACTTTATTGTGGATTATTTGTAGTTATGTAAACGTTTAGTTTTTAAGACACTAAATAATAGTACACTTCACTAAATAATAATATTCTCTCAATATCATTATTTAGTGAAGAGAAGTAATTTTGCTAAATCTAACTCACATAAAATAGAAGTTTCACCTGATTTAACTTCAGATAGTCAGACATGTATGTGTCTTCATATTCACTTACTGACTTCTGGTCTCAACTGTATGTCTGTCTTCAAAAGACAACTTTGATATGAGGCTGAGTATTATGCACTCAACTTCTTTGGTCGACCATGGCATAACCTACTTTGAGGGCGACCGGTCTTAACCAACAGGCTGCTGCTCATTTTCAGAGCAATCTTCTTTTAGCTCTTTTAGGCCAAAAGAAGAGGCCATCTTTATGTATGGCAAAAATTATCTCTGTCTCAGATACTCAGGGAACTGTTTGCCACGTGGTGCCATGTTAAACGTCCAGTGACCAGTATGAGAAAGAATCAAAGCAATAACACTAAATTTAACTCACCTGCTGCTCATTCACTCTTGTGACCATGTCACACTAACTAGACATATGACACCTGCGAAGGAAAATTGCTATTTGGGCAGAATCTGGACATTTTCACTAGCGGGTCTGCTCACTTTTGTTGCCAGCAGTTTGGACTTTAATGGCTGTGTGTTCAATTATTTTGAGGGAGCATCAAATTTATATGGTTATACAAGCTGTCTACTGACTTCTTTGCATTGTACTTAAGTGTCATATCTTCAGTGCTGTCCCATGAAAAAATATATTTAAAAAAGACATTAAACAAGTGTGAGGCAAGTATTCACTTTTGTGAGATGCCGTATCTTAGCAGGGGTGTGTAAGCTTTTGAAACCAACTGTGAATGCTGTTAAAAGAAGATTAGGTTGAACTCCTAAATACATCCGTTCTTCTAAATGACATGTCCAGACTACCTTTTGAACGCACTCCGGCACAGAAAACTCACCCTGGACTTAATATTATGTCAATAGCTTGGTGCAACATACACTCAGAGACACACAGATGGCTCGCGAGCCCTCTCAGTTTCAGTTTTCTCAACTGAATTCATACTTGTTCTTATAAATCCTTCACTCCCTTGCTAGAGGAGAAGTTGGGAATTACAATCTACACCATGTTACACATATTGCCCATACCAAACCTTCTGATTTTCTTGTTTTTTTTTTGTTTTTTTTAACCAAAAACAACAACTTGTAGAACCCATGCAGTTGTAATAAATAATCAAATAGATAAAGTAAGCTTGGCGTGAGAAACATGAAATATATGAACTTACCATGCATGTTGTTAATACCATCATGTCTGTTTAGCTCTCCAAAATCTTTCCAGCGAATAAATAACTGATGTAACTTCACAAAACCTTCATTAGACACACGTTACTCAGAGAAACTATAGTTCAACAAACAGACTGACACCTAATATCACCCTAAAAAAGAGGAAGTTACAATTTGCTGGAAGAGACGTGTGCAGCAAACTTTCAAATGCAAAGTCAGTTCTTGCTTTATGCTTCGTTGACATTGCAATTAACCCTTAAGTAGGCCAAGTAAACAGTCAGAAAAGTAAAAAAAAATTATTAAATTCTATATATGTGGTGGTTTGAAAATTTTTCATCATCAGCTAAACAAAATAAAACCTAGCAACAATAAAAAGCAACAATAAAAAAAACCCTTCTGAGACGCTTTCTCTTTTAAATTTAGCCTTCCAGACATGTTCACAGAAGGGGAAAGGAAACCGCAGTTTTAAACTTTAAATGCAAATTACATTAACAGGAAGCTTTGTCTCAGGTTCCCAGGGTGTGAATTGAAATGAATCACAAAGTATTTTTTTTTTTTCATAATTTCTTTGTAGATTCTGTCGCATCCATTTGGTCATAAAAACAGTTTAATTGTAATATTTATTTTTTCGTAGCAGATATTTCAACCCCATTATAGTGTGAGCTCATTCAGAATGGAGGAATATTTAAACACTGCAAATAGTACTGGACATTACATTAAAGGGCATCATGTCAAAACAGAAGAAAAATCTGACTAGCTGCCAAATAAAAAGCAATACTTAACATGGTATTGATGTTTTAGCAAACCTGACAAAATTTACACCTCTGAATTGTTGCATATGATTAACGCTTTCCCCCGCCCCCCACTTTCATACCATGGCATTATTATTGAACAATTTCAGCTAAACATTGCTACACACAAAACTCTAAATGTACTAAGAGTTTATTGAGGGATGTTCTTCATGCTTTGACATGCTTGGGGAGCAGACTAAACATCAGTAGGTGACAACAGGCTAAATAAATTACTCTGAAAGGCTAATAATAATAATGTTGGGGTGGAAGTGACAGATTGAGAGATTAGGATTCAAAATAAGTTAAGGTCAACGTTGGGCAACACCTCCTACTCCATTAGAACACAGTTATCCCACCATAATTTGACACTGTACTATTTTTTTGTAGCTGTAAAACTTGTGTCTTATGTGTATTTTTCTTAACATGTGCTTCTTCAACAAGTTTGAAGTACTGACACAAACCAGTTCTCCCCTTAACTTGATAAAGCTGATCTGAATCTGAACCTAAAATTAGATAGTGTGATGTTCAAAATTTTATAGTTAATTAAATAGTTGCATTTTAACCACGTGTATTATCTTGAGAATTACTCACTGAAGACTAAAGTGAAGCGGGGGGGGGGGACTCAGTTTGACGCAACACCGGAACTGAACGTCACTTCCCCAGTGATCATCTGACGTGTCTAAAACAGTTTTCCTTTCCACCGGTGTTGGGTTTTTTTACGCGTGGTATATTAATCAGACGTTAAACTGTAAGCTCTTAAGATTTGATCGTTTTACTGTAGGCTAACGGGGCTAAATCTTTTATTACAGTATTTCCTTTGTGCTTTTAATACATTGTATGTCTGTGTGCTTCATCAAATCCAGATACGTGGTGACAAGATGTTGGATTTCTTCACCATCTTCAGCAAAGGGGGGATAGTGCTATGGTGTTTTCAGGGAGCCGGGGTTAGTGAGTCTTTCACGGGGCCAGTCAATGCTCTGATCCGCTCAGTGATCCTTCAGGTGAGGATATAAACACAGAGAGGAGAACTTTCTCTGATGTCTCTTTTTATGGCAGTCTGCATTCGGCAGCTAATTCTAAGCTAGTGCTAGCGGTTAGCAACTGCTAGCTGTTAGCATGATTATAGTAAAAACAAACGTAGTTTTCTTTGCAAAAGTGCACTCTTTTGCTTTTTATATTAAAAATTGTCACATTTTCTGCAACACATTCATATTTTTTTCTGGAAACCTTGCTGACCCAACATACGTCTTAAAATCTAGAGCTCACGATTACATGTCAACATTGGTTTTGTTGTTTTAACAGGAGCGTGGTGGGAACAATTCCTTCACTCACGAAGCTTTGAGTCTAAAATACAAACTGGACAATGAGTTTGAGTTGATATTTGTGGTAAGTCTCAAATTGACAACAGTAAGAGCAATATGAAGCACGAAAAAGGCACAATTTAGAGAAGCCTAAACTGTGCCTAGTGCTTTGTATTGCCATACGAGATGTGATTAAATTTGCTTTAACCTTTGTCTTCTTCAAACCAGGTGGGTTTTCAAAAGATCCTCACGCTGACTTATGTGGACAAGTTTATAGATGATGTCCAGCTTCACTTCAGGGATCGTTATAAGAATGAATTGGAGCAAAAGGGAGCTCTGAAGCTTCTCAACAACACCTTTGACTTTGAGGACAGATTCAAAAAACTTCTAAGGTAAGGAAGTAAACTTAACCACTTGGAAGCAATTCATATAGGAGGAGGAGGTGCCTGCATCACATCACATGTGACATCTATCTTTTTATATATTTGTGGCGCTAATGTCAGTTTATTCATCATGTCATGACTCAGTTGCATCGTTTTACACCTGATATTAATACAGTGCCTTTTCAACAACTGACTTTCCTGTACCTTATTTTTATTTTATGTGAAAGACCATCACAAACTAGTACATGGTGTTATGCTGTAGGGATTGAGTGTTCAGGCTGATGTGTAGTGTAAGCTTGTTTATTTTATTTTTTTTTGTGTTTCTCAACATCTGTTGTTTTGCATTTAGCCAAAAAGTTCAACTTTCAGCCGATCTATCCAGAGCACCTTTTTTCCAACTGCAGATGGGATTCCCTCTGCTATTCTTTCAACAATGTCTATCTCGTTGCCACTCTTCTATGAAGAATGAGTTTACGGGGTGCAACACTAATAATTCTGCTGTCAGATTTTTCTACCTGAGCAATGAATTATTGCTTCTTCTCCAAAGTAACAATTGGTTGTCATGGTAGTTTCTGATTCTTGCTTCCTTTGCACAGCCTGTCATTTTTAGGTGGACAGCCCTGAATCGATTGGCTCAAATCTGTATCATACCCTTTTTATTTGTAGGTTATGGGTTGAACAGCGTCCTGTGAGCGTCGCTTAGAGGATTGTTTTGTTCCTTTGTCTGTTTGTTCAGCAATATTCTCTGAGAAACCTTCGAAGGTTTCACAGAACGACCGTATTTGTGCTGATACAGTTGGATGACATTTACAAATTAGACAACTTGATTGCATTGGATTTTATTTAGGGGTATCAGACTAAAAGCAAACACACACCTCACTTTTCTGAATATTTATTTGTAAAATAAAGTCCTATAGATTTCAGACTGTTGAAAGGCAGGTACACAGACTAATTAACTTGACTTTTATAGTTTTGGATTGTTGGAGGGAACCAGAGTAGTAGACGGTGCATGCCGACCCAAGGAGAACTTACTGACTCCATGTAAAAAAAGGCCCTAGCCTTTGCTGCAAGGCAACTGTGGCATCACACACTTTTCCTTCACAATCATCGCTACTTTGTGTTGGTCAGTCACATATAATCCCACAGTTGCATTGTTGTCACATTTCAAAAAGCCAGGTATCGGTACTTTAGCCAGTAACTGTATATTTCTGCTATTTGAATGTGGTGTTTTGCACAAATATTACAGCAGTTTATGCATTAAATGGAGGCAAATTTGTTGTTGCACTGAGCACAGAAAACCATTGAATCTTTTGCTGGAAGTAAACTCAAACAAATGGAGCAGTTTCCAGTGTTTGTGCCTGTTATTTTTCACTGATGTTTCTGAAATGGGCTGATGTCTTGTGACGAGGGTTCCCGTTGTAGCTTTGGTCTAATAGGCAATAGTCTATATCAGTCGTCCCCAACCACCGGGCAGCTGGACGGTACCGGTCAGTGGAGCAATTGGCACCGGGCCGCACTAGAAATACTTTCGTTTTACGTATTATCTGAGTCTGGAGGATCTTTTATTTTGAAAACCCTATAATCGGATTCTCTCGGTTACGTCTTGCGCGCCAACATTGAGCCCACAATGAGTAAGAAACAAATGTCTTTGGAAAGTTTCGTTGGAAAAGGGGAGAAGGACCAGAGACAGGAGAGTGGATTTATCCCGGATCGGTAGGTGACTCCCACGTTCCAAGCCCCGCTCTCATAATATGCACCGGCTCGCTAATGAGGCAATGAAGCTTCAGACTGCTTCGCCATTACAGACCAACCACCCTCTGCATCGGGTGTCATTGTTTCCCAGACAGGACAGTCTCTTTGCAGATAAACAAGCTCAGGGCTCCCATTAATTTGTCGTTGTCGTGAGTTAAAAGTTTCATGACAGTAAATGTTCGTTTTCGTGGCGTATCCAAATCTTATTTTGAAGGGATGTGTAAACGTTACCATAGCGACCAGAGTCAAAGAGCGTTAGGGCAGCGGACGAGAGGAGAGGAGTAGAGCTTGCAAGTGTTAAGTCTGGTTCCCACGGCGTGATTTTAGATTTTGTCTAATTTTAGGATTGTCGGCCGATTTTCAAAACGTCTGTGACCACACGAGCCAATAAAAGTACAACAGGGTCGGTCGAATCGTGTGTCCAGCTTCATTGCAAGAGCAAATCTTGAGCAGGTTGAGTTCTCGCTCCCAATCAGGGAAAACCCACACGCTGCGAGAATATGCCCGATTTTAGATCGGAGCAGTCCCAACGTTCTACCGACTGGACGCGAGCAGTCTTAGCATACCACACACGGCAGGATGATCGGTTACGATTATCGCGAGCGACGTCCTAAGATTGTCGTAAGGGGAAATTCGGGGCAAAAAAAAAAAAAAAAAAAACCGGGGGTTCTGTCGATCTGGCATACCTCGTAAATCCAGCATACCTTGTGGCAATGCGCATGCGCACATCGATGTTAAGTCTTATAAATTCGTCAGACCTGTAGAAGTTTCATTTTGTGTGTTTCATTTCTCAGAAGTTAAATTATGAAAACATTCATGTCGGTACATAAAAAAAAAATCAGACAAGTGGCATTTGAAAGAAAAATAAGAAAAATCTAGTTATTTCCACGCAGCGCCCAGAAAGAGGTGTTGTTCTGCTTGTTGTCCAACAGCTTCGGTTCAGCGTTATTCATGTGCTATTTTTAGGACATATTCCGTGCAGTTTTCTAAAGAGTTATTAAAATATTAAAAAGGTAGAATAGCTATAGGCACAAAATATCCCGCGGGAGACCAAATTTGTAGTCAAACAGTATTTGTAGTAATAGTGACGCTAAACCGGACTAATGTCTTGTTTACAGTTTGGTAACGATACTGGAAACAGCAAAAGTCATTTATGTTAATATGTTTGATTAACATAGCAGCTTAATTAAATAAAATTTACCGTAAACTTCTGAGAAATAAAACACACAAAATGAAACTTCTTCAGGTATGACGGATGTATAAGAAATCTGCTGAGTAAGCAGTATGTGACGTAACATCGGTGTGCGCATGCGCATTGCCACAAGGTATGCTGAATTGACTGGTATGCCAGATTTTCTGAACACCGGCCGCAGAAAAATTGCCAAGTCTTGACCGGTCCGCGGTGATAAAAAGGTTGGGGACCACTGGTCTACATGACAAAACGTTTGCTTTGTCCTTCTACATTCTGATTTCAATTTACTGTTTTATCTAAAGAGAGGCGGAGGAAACCAGTAAAGCTCGAAGCCCCGCCCCCATGCGGTCCTTTAAGGAATCCGAGAAATCCCAAAAAACTGTGAAGTCAATGATTGAGACTAAAGGTGGAGATAAGTCAAAGGAGCAGGGAGGCAAAAAGAATAAAAATACCAAAAAGGAGGGTAAGTGACATTCTGGAATGGCTCATTTTGCATAATGGGAATGTCTCATAGCGTAATTGAATATTATTTTCCAAGCTTCTGCAGTTGAGCCTCCCAAAGGGGATCAAGGTAAGACCCCACCTTCTGGTCAGAAGGATGCTATGAATGGTAACCAAGGCTTAACTCCTGAGGAGATCATGGAAAAGAAGAGGGAGGATTTCTTCCGGAAGCGCATGATGGGACCTGCTGAAAAACCGAGGTGAGGAAGCTGATCATTTTAGATTCCACTTCATCTGCTCCAAACTGCATAGTGCAATACCAAGAGACAGAGTGGCTGTTTGTATTTTAATTGTATTCTTTTCATAATGATGATATTCACTACTCACAGCAAGTCCCCAAAGCCCCCAAAACCAAAGGGGAAAGTGAACCGCGTTTGGGACAACGGAGGCAGCAGCACCAAGAACCTGGACTACAGCAACAAGAATGGAGAGACTTCTCTGGGAGAAGACCAAAAGAACCTGGAAGCACAATTTGACCCAGTAAGTTCACCTTGGCCTGAACCAGTAGAGGTTTGCTTGGTGCAGCATTGTCTGCTCAGACAGACGGTACAATCTAAGATCTGGGATGTCTTTCAGGAAATGCAGGTCAGCTCCATGAAGGGCGACCTGCTTTCTGTGGACTACGAGTCCAGCGAGGAGGGAGAGGTGGAGGAGGAAGAAGAGGAAGTGGTTGTCAGTGAAACAAGCAAGATAAGGTGAAGTGTTTCATTTGTGCACATAATCTGGGCCATTAAAGCTGATTCTGATCCTATGCCTCAACTTTTCATGTCAAACATCAATCTAACAGGTATTAATTTTCCTTTGTTTGTTTTCACCATTCAGTCCCAAAAAGAGTGGTGGTTTTGGGGGGATGTTTGGGATGCTGAAGGGTCTGGTGGGCTCCAAGAGTCTGTCTAGAGAGGACATGGAGCCAGTGCTGGAGAAAATGAGGGACCACCTCATTGGTAGGACTGCATGCCCCTTTCTGTTTGGGGGAGTTACACCAGATGATCTGATGTTTCAGTTTACCATTCATGTTTTTTTTTCTTTGATTCTCTAGCAAAGAACGTTGCAGCTGATATTTCTTCCCAGCTGTGTGAGTCTGTGGCCAAGAAACTGGAGGGCAAAGTCATGGGCACATTCACCAGTAAGTGCATTCACCACACCCGACCCGCACCCACAGCCAGTCCTGATCCCCTGGTGATGCAACTTTTTAAAGAATTACATCTGGTTGCTGTGTTTTCTGAGACATCTCCTGGGAATAGTGGTAGCAATGCATTTCTCTCCCTCAAAAAAAAAATAAAATAAAAATCTTCTACTCTGTTTTGCATTCAGATTTATCTTTTTTGTAGATGCTGAACAAAAGTAGCCCATATGTTGCTTAAGATTTGGCAACAAAAAGCTTGTGCAGGTCATCATCAGCCAGTCTGGGTAAAGTTTGATCTTCAGTCTAGACCCATAAGCTGAAGTTTATTACATAAATCTGTGCAGATTTAGGTAATCCTATAGTATTTAAGAATTGGGTTGCTCATAGTGTCAGCATGTTGATGTAGCTCTGTTGCGTTAGTTTTAATTTGCTTTTGTTATTTTATAGACTTGTGGTTGAGACATTCTGTTTTTGGACAATTATTCCATTTGGCTTTGGATGCTGTGCAGCTGGAAGATTTTTGGTCTTTCTTTTTTTATTTTCTGACAATTTTCATTATGCCCGACCATGGTAACAAAGTGTTGTTGTTGTTGTTTACAACTGGGAGCAGCTCATTTAGTTAGCATCTCAATAGCTCAAATAATACCTGAATTATGACTCTGAATCCCAGAGGGTTTGAAGAGGCTTCATGGGTACAGAGCAAGACCAAAGAGCAGAGCAAGAAAGAGGAAGTTCAAATCATCTCTTCCATCCATCATAACGTGCGATGATCATGACACTTAACATCTTCTTGCTCGGACCGTAGCCAGACAAAGATTTAAGGAGGAGCGGCAAAAGCAAACATGGTGGATTAGCAGTGTTAGTCAACAATGTCATCCTGGAGACGCCACTGTGAAATATCGTCTCTGCTGCCAAGATATTGAGCTGTTGGAATATCCAGACAGTCTTTAGACTGCTATACAGCAACAGTCAGAGACTCCTTTAGGTTCTTTGCAACACTGGAGAGCTTTTCTCCTTTTGGGATAAGTAAAGATCTTTTAATTGACGTGAACTGAATTGCAACAGAAACCATCTTTGGGGTTTTGGCAAAGGCATCTAAGTGATTTATTATGGTGAATAGATACGTAAACAGAAATCTGCTTTAGCTTGTTTATGGTTCATTTGGATACATTTTCCAAAATCTGTCTTGTTGGTGGATCTTTATCTATGAAGTTGAGATTGAAGTTTAATATAATAAGATGAAACCAAAACCCAAAGAAGCAGTTTGTATTAATTCATTATGCTCAGGATTTTACTACCCAGCAAAATGAGGGACATTGAAAGTGTGGTTGAATCATAGTGTCGATAATTTTATCCTATTGATTCTAACAATATCTTTGCAGAGACATTACATTCTCATGGTTTTATAAATGTATTGCTATTCAGCAATATACATTTATGCGTATCTGTTGTTTTTCTGACTGCTAGACTTGAAATGGTTTCTCTCTAAATGGTGCCAAAGAATCTGTTTCCAACAGAAGCTTGTGTGTGTTCATAGCTGTGGCTTCGACGGTGAAGCAGGCCCTGCAGGACTCCCTGGTGCAGATCCTGCAGCCCAAGCGCAGGGTGGACATCCTGAGAGACGTCATGGAGGCTCAGAGCCAGCGCAGGCCGTTTGTCATCACGTTCTGCGGCGTCAACGGCGTTGGCAAGTCCACCAACCTAGCAAAGGTGAGCTAGACGGTCTGTGGTGCCACTGCCTCCTGTTTGCGATTGTTGCTTGCTGATATGTATGGCAGCACTTCAAAACTGTTGTTAAATGTGGCAAAGATTAGTGCAGAATAAAGTGGTGGCACAGAAAGACTATATGCCTTGACATTTATTTCAATACTTTTTATCGTTCACATGTCCCTCCTCCTACCATTTGGACGACACGCACAGTTTTTCCCTCACATATTCTGCTCCACTTTCCCTGTTTTGGTCCAGATCTCCTACTGGCTGATTGAGAATGGTTTCAGTGTGCTGATCGCAGCTTGTGACACGTTTCGTGCGGGCGCAGTGGAGCAGCTTCGTACCCATCAGCGCCGCCTGAACTCTCTTCACCCCCCAGAGAAGCACGGAGGTCGCCCGGTCGTCCAGCTCTATGAGAAGGGCTACGGGAAAGACGCAGCTGGAATCGCAATGGAGGCCATCGCCTACGGTAGGAGAAATTTTTCCTCTTTGGGCCATTTTGAATGCTTTGCGAAATTATTTGCAGACTTTTTTTTTTTTTTTCTTCAGTTTGTCTGGTTGTAATAAGATGATTCGGTGTTTTAGAGATTTTATATGACAGACCTGCTCAGATGAAGCGCATAATTAAGTTCAAGGAAAGCAAGAAAAAATTGCAGTTCCTGTGAAAAAGCATTGTGAACGCTGTAAGCTGAATATTTTTAGTGAAAATTGCAGTAGCATTTGAAGTCGGCTGCAGAAGACTTGCAGAAATCTAAGAAATAGGCAGAACTAGCAGAATAAAGACAAAGCCTGCAAAACTGAGCTTGAGCCATTTTACAAGAAAATAAAAGCAGTCTTTACATGTTCAAAGCAGGGAGAGATTCCTTCACAATATGTGCTGCTTCGTGTTGTGGGTCTGTTGTGCAAAATCCCAATAAAATGCATTAATGTTTGTCTTTGTAGTAAACGCAGACAAGTTCAAGGGGCATAAATAGTTTTACATGGTTGTTCATTGGTTATGAATACGACCTAACTACCGATGTTTGTCTTCTCCCCATCCCTCCCAAGCTCGGAACCAGGCATTTGATGTGGTGCTGGTGGACACTGCTGGGCGAATGCAGGACAACGCCCCTCTAATGACGGCTCTGGCCAAACTTATTGCTGTCAACATGCCTGACTTAGTTCTGTTTGTTGGAGAGGCTCTGGTGGGCAATGAAGCGGTTGACCAGCTGGTAAGACCCCTGATTAAGTTATAAAGTTTGGCTTCTGTATTTTCAGTTGGGGTTTAGATGAATTAATATGAGATGACACTGTTCTGTTTATTATTATGAAGTGATTGATAACAGCTCTGTGAGATTATTCAGAGATGTTTATGTGCATCTTCCACACGATTCTTTGGTTTTAAATGTCTGATGTTTAATGTGGCCACCAGAGGTCAGCATCGCTCTACTTACCTGTTGCTTCATGGAAACTAGTTTTTTGTTGATGCAGATGTGTTGCTTCCTCTTCCTCCACACTGTTTTTTCCTCTATGGCTGAAAAGATGATTTTATGCATCCCCCCCCCCCCCCTCCATCTGTCAGCCTCAGATTTCAGCTGAATATTTCAGTGTTCTCCTGTTTGTGTCCTCAGGTGAAATTTAATCAGGCTCTGGCGGACCACTCCATGTCTGACAAGCCTCGCCTCATTGATGGAATCGTTCTCACTAAGTTTGACACTATTGATGACAAGGTATCTATCCTTTTTTTCTTTTTTCTTTTTTTTTCTCGTTATTTCACACCCCCTTGTGCTGCACTTGAACAGATCTTCCAGTTGATTCCGGTCTTATAAATAATTTGCGTTTGGAAAGCCAATAGTCCCTCATGAGTCTCCTTCCTCCGCCGCAGGTCGGCGCAGCCATCTCCATGACTTACATCACAGGCCAGCCGATTGTGTTCGTGGGCACGGGGCAGACCTACAACGACCTGCGCAGCCTCAACGCCCGCGCCGTAGTCGGCGCCCTGATGAAGGCTTAACAAGCGGCTGCACGCTCTGCTGAATATTCATCGGTTTTCAGAAGAAGCCAGCGGTACCATTTGCGACGCTGCCATGAGATGTTCAAGCCCACCCTTTCATGCTCGTGTCCTGCCCACCCAACCTTGCATTAAATAAACTCGAGCGACGGACAGATGGTGCACTTCAAGAGAAAGTTTTATCCAGTGGAGCCTTCCTTTTGAATGGTTATTTATTTTTTTGGGCCAAAATAGTGTATTTCAGATCAACTAACATGGCATTTTAACTGGACCTTGGTCGGATCACCGGTTTGCTGGTTCACACAGCAGAACTTCTGTATTTTGTCCCTCAGTTTATCTCCACTTTATGGAAATTGGGTTTCCTGTTCCCAAGGAAAGCTCAGCAACCGTAGTGCCTCTCTCTTTGGATATCTTGGTTAATACATTACAAGGATGATTACCTACCAGCTGGAGTTAAAATCAGCATTTATGCAGGTTAACAGGCAAACTAAACTGCTTAAAATAAGCTAAGTAAACTATGGATTGAGAAATCTTAATTGTGATTCTCTATAAATCAGAACAGTACATCTAAATCATAAATTAACAACCATGCTGTCTTTGTTTCATTTGGATGTTTTGTAATTAAAACCATCTTTTAGAGATTTTTACATCCCCCAAATTCACAATTTACTTTGTACAGGAAGAGTATTTATAGCCATTTAACTTTTTCACATCGTCACCTTAAAACCGCAAACCTCAATATATTTTACTCAGATTTTATGTGATAGAGGAATTCAGGATTATGAAGTAAAAGAAAAATTACGTAGGTCTTCAAAATTATTATAAACATTGAGAAAACTGCACTTAAGTAAAACTAGCCTTACCATAATTACAGATTCAGAGCTTGAATCTGAAAAAAGATTCAAGATTTAATATTTTTGGTATCAAATCTTGATACCAAATGTTAATGTAGATCAGGACTCCCACCAGCTTCACTGTCCCTGCTGAAGTAAAGCTTCTGCCCAGCATGATGCTGCCATCACCATGTTTTACTGTGAAGATGGCGTGTTCAGCATGATGTACAGTGTTAGTTTCTGCCACACAGGTTTTTGTATGTAGGTCTCGTCTGAGAAGAGCGCCAAAAACTGTCATGTTTACACATTCTCCCACCATTTCCCTTAAACTTAAACATGCTGACTGCACCATGACATGAAAATCTGATAAAATACACTGACGTCTGTGGTAATGTGACGCGATGAATTTGTTCTTGTCTGTCAGTCAAGAACAGACAAGAACTGTTGTGAGACAGCTTAGTCTCAAAACAGCTTTGAGACTAAGCTGTTTTCTATCAGAGTTATGGTACCCATTTATTTTATTTTCCCTTCATTTTTCAGAGTAAATCTAAGTTTTAAAGATCTTTAGACCATCCTTTTAAGGTGTGGTAGTGCAATACGAGAAAATCAAGGGTCATACTGGCATTTTGAACTAATTTATGATTGTAAACATTTCTTAATAAAGCTGCTATATGCTTAGTTGGTCTGGAGAATGGAGCTTTCTCTTGTTACTTTTACAAAATGAAAGTAAGTGTTACAAATGAGAAGAGTGGGATACCAAAAGCTTTATTTTTAAAATAGTTCTTATAAATACTACACCAGAAACGCATGCGGGTTTTAAAAATACATAAAAACAGCTTACAAACAACACTTGTTTAAGAGCGAAGGGGTCGTTGTGAGAAAACTCCTGACCTTTTTTTTATGCAACACAGACTCATTTACTTGTCATATTTCTGGAGTCATATTTCTGGAGAAATGATACTCCATCCGTCCCTTTCCTTAATTATTCTGGTAACTGGGTTCAGGGTGACGTATTGAATCCATCGACGCAGGGCTTGTTTTCAGTCAGGAGCGCATGTTGTGCCTTGGAGCGAATACCGGGAAGGTACTTCCAAGGTGATGC
Source organism: Poecilia latipinna (assembly GCF_001443285.1). Lineage (NCBI taxonomy): Eukaryota > Metazoa > Chordata > Actinopteri > Cyprinodontiformes > Poeciliidae > Poecilia > Poecilia latipinna. Next base: position 421,907 of record NW_015113490.1, read on the forward strand.
ATTTTTTTTTTTAATGCACATTTAATTTGCAGAGCTATGAGCTTTGTCAAATCTGAGGTGAGGACATACCAGTCTGTCCTCTGAGTACAGTTGCACGCTAAACGCACCAGCATTTAGTTTCTCCCAAACACCAGGATTTCTACGCCGTTTAAATGTTGGGAAATGGGGTTTGAGGTTTTTGGTTTTGGCATTGACAGATTTATCTCAACTCATTTTAAAATGAAATAAAACGAGCATTGGGGAAATACTGACGGCTTTCAGCTCACCCAACAATCATCTAGTAAAGTATTAGACCAGATAGCACTTGGTGAACTAGATCCAGCGCAAGCTGTAAAAGAAACGGATTACAAAAGTCTGCTGAAAGAAAAAAAAAAAAAAAAATATATATATATATATAAATTTATATATTTATTTTAAAAAATTAAAAAAATAAAATATTTTTTCACAGCTGACATTTTCCATGCATTAAGGAAATGAGTTTTGGGTCAAGTTTAAG
>NW_015113490.1:425488-451273 GCF_001443285.1 Poecilia latipinna
GCAAGCTGTAAAAAAAAAGGATTACAAAAATCTGCTGAAAAAAAAAAAAAAAAAAAAAATATATATATATATATATATATATCATTTGAAAAATTAAGAAAATCAAATATTCTTTCACAGCTGACACTTTCCATGCATTAAGGAAATGAGTTTTGGGTCAAGTTTAAGTTGTGTTATTCTGAAAATGTCTCTTGAAAGTGGCATCTTCTCCGAGTGAAGGAGTTGCATCTGGTCTTAGCCCTGTAGGAGGTTTTTCTGTGTGCTGAAGCCATTCTGCTGTTCCTCTGCGTTTTGTGAAGGTGATCCTGTGGATCAAAATAAAAGATTTATTTATATAATCGTCGACATTTCTTTGGAATCTTCCTTACATGGAAAAACATAGCACATAAAAAAAAGTACAGTTTCAAACTGAAGTATTGCGATCAGCATATCTGTAGCAAATGACATATTTTTCCTCCATCACCATATCCCTGTAAATGTATGAGCTTATCGAACTACGAATCAACCAGTCACTAACGGGATCCAAAGCAGGTTTGTGTGAATGCAGTGTTGCTCACACTGATGCTGCCTTGATAATTGCAATCCAATTAATTGTGCAGTTCAACTTCAAGGTCTGAATTTTTCATGAAGGTAGAAAAGTTTGAGGATATTCATCAAGCATGATGAAGGATTTTAAACCCTCTCAGTTCTAGTTCAACCTGACCTGCCTGTTTAACGCATAACTTTATATATATATATATATATATATATATATATATATATATATATATATATATATATATATATATGTACTGCTCAAAAAAATAAAGGGAACATTTCACTTTAATTTTGTGTGCGGCTCCAAATCCAGGCCTCCATTGGTTAATAAATTTGATTTCCATTGATGATTTTTGTGTGATTTTGTTGTCAGCACATTCAACTTTGTACAGGAAAAAGTATTCAATGAGAATATTTAATTCATTCAGATCTAGGACGTGTTATTTGAGTGTTCCCTTTATTTTTTTGAGCAGTGTATTTATGATTGGCTGCATGTTGAACACATAAATATCCATGTAAAAATCTAAACTCTGAGCCAAACTGTCCTTATGGATTCATAATTTATGCAGAATTCAAATATTCTGGGTGTGACTACAGACTCATTTTTATTGTTTCAAGATAACTTGCCTCTTGGAGAGCAGTCAATTCATTTAGATTTAACATCACACAAAGATAACCTGTTGAAACACAAAAGGCTTTCAAATGATGGCTTGATTTATGAAGGAAAAGAAAAAAAAATTAAATCTGTGAAAATGTTATTGCCTTTCTCCCCTCTCCCAACAGACACACACACACACACACATGCTTGTAAAATTTTCAATAAACTTTGATGAACCTACTTTTATGTTCAATTTTCCTTCCATCTATGCAACAAAGCCCGAAGTGCAACATGATGAAAGGTTCAAGAACTCAAAAGGCAACACATCATGCATCAATCTCAAGACCAGGTGAGAATCAAAATCATTAGCATCTATCCATCTGAGAATTGTTACTAAGCCATTCTTAAGGTTTTGGGACTTAAAAGTGAAGAAAACACGGAACAGTGATAAAACTTCCCAGAAGAAGCCAGCTTATAGAATTACACTGACAACTTAATCAGTTCTCAGTGTGATCTTGTAATTCAAGATCTAAGAATTACACGTCGTCTAAGAATTACACGGAGTCTCCCATATCCATGGGAGACTCCAAATGCAAAACCACTGCTGAAATAAAATAATAAAGAGGTCTGTCTTCCATTTTCCGAAAAACACTGAAATCCTAAGACCTTTGGGGAAGTATTCTCTGGACAGATGAGACCAAATTAGAACCATTGGGAAGGTGTGCAACTGTTTCATCTGGTGTAAAACTAGCATTACTTCAGAAAATGAGCATCATTCTGACAGTTAAACATTGTGGCAGTAGTATGGTGATCTGGGCTGCTCTGCAGATTCAAAATCTGGACAAGTTTGCTTCAATTTAGGATGATCTCTGTTTCTACCATAAATTCCTGAAGGATAATATCTGCCTATCAGTTTGTGACTTGAAGATCAAGTTTACTTGGATTATACACCAGGAGATCTGATACCAGTGACTAAAACAATAAAGTGAAAGATTTGGTGTTACCAAGCCAAAATCTTGACTTAAATTAAATTAAGAAGAGGAGGCACAGTATTAATTTGGATATTAATGCTCAAGAACCTTTAAATCTAGACAAATTCTCCAAAAACAAAAAAAAAAGGTCAGAATTCCTCCACTCAAAGCCAGCTATCTGACATGCTTCATAATTGTGTTTTTGCTTGTGCTTGGATTGCCTTTTTCCCTTAATGAACGAAATCATGATTTGAAAACTGCTTGTTGCATTTACTCAGGCTATCTTTGATAACATTTGTTTGATCTCAGTAGCAACATCTACAGCACAGTAGATGTTGCTGTAATCAAGATTAGCAAAGCAAAAAAAAATCTCCCTGACTAACTCCTTGCTTAAAACGTATCCCATGTAGAGCTTACAGAAGGAGAAAGTGGAGCTGAGCCAAACCATGTGATGGAACAGGGACTAGTATAGCTCAAGCTCTAGAACGGTATGTTGTTACTTAAGTCTTTTCATTCTCCTGTCGAGATGATTCAGAGCTTCTTTCAGTTCTCCTCACCCACACAAACTGGCCCAATTAAAATGTAACAATAACCGATTTAAGGAGCTAAAACCAGATCTACTGGCTCTCATGCAGCTTACCCCAGCCGTTGGTAGAGACGTCGCGGTTGCAGATCTCGTTGGCCAGCCTCTCAAAGTACTCAGGCAGGTCACCGTACTCGTCGCCGTATGAGATTACCTTGATGCCCTTGTCCAACATGTTGTCACGCAGCTTCTTGAACTCTCCCACGTCTTCCCGCCGCACAAGCATGAAGTGTTCCAGGTCTGACTTGTGCTTGACCGCCTCCAGGAACAAGGCCTGAAAGGTCGTGTCGTCCACCGTGCGTCCGCAGCCGAGGAACACAAAGGACTTGGTCTCGTACAGCTTCTGGATCTCACGCTGTAAAAAGAAAACCAAACACTACTAACGATTAGTGCCATCTTTAAGCAGTAGCTGGAATATTAAACTAAGGTATAAAAGAAAAGAAGAAAAAGAAAGTCCAGGACTCACCATAACCTCAGTGTTCCTCAGTACATTCTGGTAGCCAGCAGGGTGCAGCACAATGCCACACGGGTTAGTGTAAACGCCGTGAATATGCAGAACGCTTAACCTCCGTTTCTCCTGAGCCCACTCCAACACCTACAAACAAGACACGTACACTTAACAGTCCACTGCACAAAATCCTGTTCTGGCTGGGCAGAGAGTACGATCACCAAGTAGTAGCGAGGGAACATTAGTCCCAGTGGAGACAAGGCATAAATACCAGGGCTGAGACGGAAAGCATCAGGTCACTCTCAGATCTAATATCTGCATGACTAAACTCTAAGCTGAGGCCATTGCAGATGACAGGACAACTCTTTGTGAAAGACTGATTCCTGTTCAGCGCCGTGGTAAACCAAAAGTAAACACAGTAAGATCTATAGAATCTGACATCAGCGGCTTGAACTTTAACTTTCTTCCTCCTGTCAGAAACAGAAACGGCTTATCTTTGTTTCCCCTAAAGCTGCCAACACGGAACTTTGTATACTTGCAATGTCATGAATGGGAAGTTAGTCACCACTGTGTAAAATTTCAACATTATGCTTTAGAAGAAACATATTTTTTTCCTAGCATATTACCGTGCGTGCAATACAAAATACAAAACTAAACTTGTATTCCCCATTTTTAAGCTACTGTATGAGACTTATGTAATAAACTAGAAATCACTGCTGGACATGCATGAGTGACCTTTGCACTTCTTTAAGGGAGAAAAAAAAGCTGACATAATGCGTTGTTACAGGACAGACCAATTAGTGCCCCAGTCGAAGCAGAGTTTACCTTCTTTTCATCGGTCAGGTCTAAAGACTCCAGCTTGGTGCCCTGGTGGGCTGCGTAGATCTCCAGCAGGTTGTCGAAGTTGGTGGTAAGCACCAACGCGCCGCTCTCCATCAACTGCAGCACAGATCGCAAGAGGTGTTTCCCTGCGTGCTCCATCTTGCACTCCAAGTTGTCAAACACTTCGTACAGACAGTCTTTGAAGAACGTGGATCGAACATTTCCCGTCCTCTAGGAAACATAATGGCACAAGGCAACCGCAGCCCTTCTTTAAAATGTCTTTGTACACAGCACACTCCCCCTTGGTGCATTTCTCAAAACAGAACTGAAGTCCTCAAAGCTGCTTGTTCAATCCTCAAATCATTGTGTCACTTGTGCTTTCTACACTTTCCCATTAGATTTTATTTCTAAATTTTTGATGAACAAAGCTGACCTGAAAGGACGTCACCAACAGGTGCTGATGAAACTGAAAAAAATAAAAATAAAAAACAAAGCCACCAGAAATTGCAGAATTGTCTCTAAAGTAATGTCTTCCCTGAAATAAAAAGTTTATAGAAAACTTTGACTACATTATTAATAATAGAAAATCTTTGATCAAACTCTACTTTATGGTACACGTAAGGGCAATTTAGAGATCATTTAATCTAACTGTCATACTTTTGGACTGCAGGAAGAAGCCAGAGTACCCTCAGGCAGTAGTCGTGCCATAGCACAAACAAATTAACTTAGGATTCCCTCCCCAAAAAGGCAAAAAAAGATTAATTTAGCTTTACAATCTTACCAGGGGTGCCACTTAACGCAGATGGTGACGTTTAAGTAATTAGAGGAGTCTGAAATCAGGATTTAAACACTGAGTGGAGAAAAAATACTGTTCTCCTCGAGCAGAAAATACCTTATATAACCAAGTTAAGTATATGACATATTTTCATATGACCAGACATCAGAACAAGACGGAGAAGGACTACTTAGAAATAAAGAGACAAAGATATGGACAGTGTTACTTGAACATTTATCATCAAGTATTTACTGGAGCTGAAATGCTGGACTGGTTTGAACATAAAGATAATTATTCATTGAGTCACTAGAGAATCAAAGTACATTAAAAAAATGCCTCTAGGCCATTAAACAAAGTTGACCAAATGTGAAGCCAAATTTTTAAATTTTTAACTCGAAACAAGACCAGACCATGTACGAATCAAAGTACATTTAAAAAAAATGCCTCTAGGCCATTAAACAAAGTTGACCAAATGTGAAGCCAAATTTTTAACTCGAAACAAAATGCCTTTTGATCAGAATGACTTATGATTCAACGTGACCAGACCATGTACGAATCAAGTCTCTTAGAATAAAAATGTGTATCTGAGGACTGAGGTGACCTGAAGGAGGATTATTCACTCTAAGTACTGCTAAACAGAGTAGCAAGAAAAAAAAAAAAAGAAAAAAGAAAATCTTCCGTTCTAAGAAAAAGGGGTTAATTCGTTCTAGCTTTTGAATTGGACAAATCAGGATTTCAACACATTTTTTCAAACTCAATATTTTCAGAGATCTCAATCCTTTTCAGAAAAGAAATCACCCCCCCCCCAAAAAAAAACAAACAAACAAACAAAACAAAAACAAACAAAAAAACAAAGAGTGAGAAAGATGCTGGTAGCTAAGAATAGCAAAGGCTAGCGCAGTGACCAAGGTGATCTGAGATTGGAAGGAAATGCTCCACCGACTTCCACAGATTACAGCTCTAATGGGCTAAACAGCAGGAGTCCCTTCCAGAGGAAGAAGCTCATTATCCGCAGCTAGTGTCCGCAGCACCCATCCTGATCGCTCTGTCCTTGGACTGACTCACAACTTATGCAACAACCAACAAATGGACAAATAAACAACCCTTCTTCTCCTTCTTCTTATTCAAAATATCCATCTGAAACTGATAAAATGATCTTTCATTCACAAGGAAGTCTCACTAACTGCTTTCAACAAATAAATGTTTTATTATTTAAATAATTACTATAAGCATAACAGTTGATAACTAATCTATAAACAATAACAGATGAATGAACAATTTATTTTTTGCTTGGAACAGCACATATTAAGAGCCTTCCTGTTGCTACACTCATTACTTCTACAGAGTGCAGAAACTTGGCCGGTACACAAATCCATGAAAGTGGGTTAAACCTCTAACTGGCTATAAGGCAGGTGTCTCACACCCAGACACATATTAGCATTCCAAGTACAAGTGATTAACGACGAGTGCAGTTTATGGAAATGGTAAAACACAGTCATAAAAATGAGGTTTCATTTAGTAGGTCACCTGTGTCTGAACGTAACACTTTGGGAGGACAAGTCACACGCAGAAGAGTAAAAGTATCTCTATAAAACAAGAGAAAAAACATTAACGCAGGTTTTGTGAATGGAGTGACTAAAAGTTCACATGCTCTACTATGACCCACTGCAGTCACAGGTGGAGCTTTAAGTCTGAATGGAAAATCTGGGCTACAGGAGAGGAGGAAATGGGGTGGCGGTTCTGGTTCACATTATTCCCGGTTTGTTTGTTTGTTTTGTTTTTTTTTTGTTTTGTTTTTCTTTCTTCCCTCCGGCCGGCTGCGCTGGACCCCGCTGTGTCTGTGACCTAGGGGAGTGGGCTGGTGTCTGCACGACTGTGGATCGAAATAAACACAACGGATAAAGCCATAAAGGCGCTGTTTGTTCTCTTTGTCCCGACAGGCTGGGTGCTGAAACAAAGCGTGTTTTTATCAATGTCAAAGGTGCGATGAGACATGACTAACACAGGAGGCAAACGGTATTAAGACTCCCATCTGCCAGCCCCGCTCCAGAACAGACCGGTTTGGTTGTATGTAAATACTGCAGATTTTTTTTCCCCCCCACCTAAAACTTTTTACAGATCCATTAATACCATCAAAAGCTCATGAGAGGCAAAATCAGTTAAAGTACACGACTTTATGAGAAACCTTCCAAAAACTAGTGGTGGTCTCAAAATGATTGTGACTTCCTATAAACGTACAAATGGTCACTGTTAGGATGTGTAATAGTCATTTGTAGCAGTAGTTTGCCGGGATTTTCATGGGAATTAGCTGAAATTAGTTTTTAACAGAAGAAGCCTAACAATCAAGTCTTGCATCATGACTGAGAAAGTATGAATAATGTCTGGATGTGAATCTGTGGAAGTAAAAACATAACATCCCTGGTTCCAGGAAAGGTCACAGGCAGTGCTGGCAGTCCAACATGTGTTTGTGCGTGTGCAAAGGAGAACTTTAGGAAAGGGAAGAAAGGAAAAAAAAAAAGGAAAAAAAAAACAGACTCAGATGGTCTTACCGGGGAAAGTTTCTGAATGAGGTCATGGGCCACATGCACCAAATTCTTATCTTCCTGCATGTGCTTCTGGAAACGCCGGCTCTCCTCCTCCTCCAGCAGATCAAAATCATTGGCTGCATCGAGGAGGGCCTGTATAAGCCCCTTCCAAGAGCGAAGAGCAGGAACCTGCGGAGCCACTGCAGAGCTCACCCCCGTACCAATCACCAGAACAAGCTCGGGGGCTCGTTTGGTCTTCAGGCTGGGCAGCAGTTTCCTTTGGGGCAGGCAGAAATCGAGTGATGTTGGATCCAAATACGGCGCTTCCCTAATCCCTCTGACAGCATGACGGTTCAACAAAGCCTTTTCAAACATGCTAGCATGCAGTTGGAAACTAATATCTACCTTCTACCTTCATTTAACACTTCCAATGATTTGAATTAGTTCTGCAAAGAAATCCTGAATATGTAATAGCAATGGCATGCAGGTGCACCTGAGCTTACCTGGGCTTTTTAGCGTTTGACTCTGCATCCTGAGAATCAGCTGCAGGACGCTTCTCAGTTTTCACTGCTACAACAGAGGCCATTCAGCTCCTGCAAAAAAACATGACCAAACACTTAATATCTCTATAGAAGCTGGTCTGACCAATCTACACAATGGCTGGTTTGAACCAGCCATTGTGTAGATTGCCAACATTATTAGTTTCTCTAAACAAGAAGCTGAGTGACTCTGAAATGATGTCATAGGTCAAACTCAGGACATTAATTTCAGACTTATTACAAATACATGTGGGTGTTCCATAAAGTTAATTTGTTGCCTCAAATAGATTACCTTATATGTAAATAAAGCATAGACCATTCTGAGCTCAGTTTTTCAATTCAGCGCTAATGGAAGGAAGATGCACATCAAAGTTGAAGCTCTAATTAGGATTGTATCAAAGACAAACTCTGCACCTCTTTTCTATTTTCAAAAGTCATTTTGAAAGCAGTTTTTCAGAATTTTTTGTGCATCTTAGTAGTAGTGAAGGTCACAGGACAATGACGTCACTATTAACCGTGGTTTTCTCATCCAATTTTGTCTTTTCCACGCTAGTGGAAACTAGACATCCCTACATGGGCATCACCTCAGTCATGATGTGTTCACATGCAAATCGATTCTGGCAAAATTACGTCTTAATTTTATGCCACAAAGGAAACAATGGAGTAACAATCTCCGTTCCAAAGGAATTTTGAAAATAGTGATTCAGAGACTACAAACTGAATCAGGGAAAGGCAGTTCTTGTATTTTTGCCATGAGATAAGTCTGAACTTAAGCTTTGTAGTATAACTTACTGTTGCTTTGTGTGATATTTAAGTTGAATGCCACCCCTACTCTCTTGGCTGGATTTCCCTTGGAAGAGAGGTCTGAGATCCCCAGGGGAAAAACTGTATTACCCCTTGGTTGTCACACCAACTAAGGGGTCTGTGAGGACACCACTGTCCTCTTGAAAGTGAAGGAGTTTCAAATCCAGAACATTAATGAATGAATGTTTTGTTTGTTGGCTGCCATTAGAAAATCACTGTGCTGAGGGTTAAAATGCCCATAGAGTTTGAGGGGTGAGTTTGACTTTGTACCATGAAATAATTAAATACACATTTAATTTTTATATGTATAAGTTTGCATTTTAATGATTTAAAGTAATATTTTGTCTACTAAATAAAGTATTTCAATTATTTACATTACCTATGAAAATATTAAATGATGTGTTTATTTTATTTTGTCCCTTTCAGCTCTCCATACTGCAATAAGATAAATATCTTATTGGTTTGCAAAACATTAATTCCTGAAACATAAAACAAAAACAATTACTGCATCCCAAACAGCACTTTGCACTATTATTAATGCAAAGTGATATTGCAATGATTACTGTGATGTATTGTGAAGTCCTAACACAATACATAAACTCTTATCAGATAAAATTATCAGTATCATTTCTCATCAAAGATCCCAATAAATACTTCATCCTGTCTTACCCAACACTGTCCATGCTATACAACCAGGAAATATTTTATTCATTTCCTTCCGGAAAAACACTTCACCTAATGGTAGAGACTATAGGCTTTTTATCAATAACATTGTGGCCACTACATTTTTTAACTTTATAACAAAATATTTTGGTTCAAATCATTTTAAATCTATATTCTCTTTTAGTTCAGAAATACAGTTTAATTACCGTAGTCTTCCTAGTAGATGCCCAATGGTAAATTATGTTTGTGACTGGACACAAATAAACTTTAATGTCCGATTGAAGAAAACAAAAAGAAAAGAAAATGTAAACGTCACTTACCTTGCTCCAGGTAACTCCAGTGTTTACTTCAGCTTAGTTTTAGGTGTCTTTCGATTTTAAGTCAGATAAAGTCAGTCAAGATTGAACTTGATCCACTTTAATTAGTTCAGAAATCAATAAGCCTTCGTGGCGTTTTTCTTCCTTCCTTTTTTTTTATTAAGTCTTGATGTTAATCTGATAAATGCCCGCTTTAAGCTGTAAATTGGGAAATAAAAACTCACCACTGACAGCCCAGGGACAATAGCCTCGCTGTTTTCTCAGAGTAAGTTTAATGGGGTTTTTTCATCAAAGTCCAAAAAAAAGAGAAAAAAACATCCAGGGTTGTTAAACGCATTAAACTCCCTCGACACCGCTGCCTCCGGTCATTGTGACAGTAGATCTAGCACCTCAAATATGTTTCCAATAAAAATAGTTTTAGTTAATGTTTTCTCCCCATGAGTCATGTGTCATAAACGCTCTCGACCTCTGCTGCTGTCTGAGCCACTCGCAGCTCTTCTATCTATATTGACGGTTTTCGGACTGTTAAAAGTGACCGCCCGCCGACCGTAATGTGCGCCGGGTTTTATGACGCCTTCACGTGCTATAGTAAAACTGTGTTGCGCTGCCGTAATAGAACGTCACCGTAAAATACATAATATTTAATGTTTTGTAAGCTTGGTCAAGTAAAATATTTCAATTAACTTGACCTCGTTTCAAAATTCTATTACATTTTCAGCGATGGACCAGATGTTTCCCCAACAATATTTGTTTTATTTTTTTTTTACGTATCTTAAACTGGATAGTTTTTTTTTTTTTTTTTACTGTATAGCAAAAAAAGAAAAAAAAAACTTTCCAACTACCAAAGTAAGAAATTAAATGTTTACAAAGCGCATTTCAACATAGCACGATGACTAACCACATATGACTGAGACGCAAACACGCATTACTTACACAATTTAGGATGTGCAGCTGATAAACACGAGTATGACACAATACTTTTTACCTTTTATTGCGCTCATTTCGAAAACATATAGTTTATGAAAAAATATTTTACGTTTCTTCAGAAAACGGTTAGCTAAAAAGTAAACTTATAGTGATTATTTGAAAAGAAGTGGAGAAGAAATACATTCGCCACAAAACTTATTTCTCAATTGGCCTCTTTCACCATAGAAAATCCATACAGTCTCCTTTTAGGAATTTACACGTCAGCATATCCAATTCTGGCAAATCCCACGGCTAGGTCGCCATCTGCTGTTTGAAAAATAAACTACATTCAGAAGGTTGATGGTTTTCAAAGACTCCTTTTTAAAAGAAAAAATATATATATATCTGAGACTACCTTTAATATTTTTTAGTTACACTTCTTAACTCGAATTTAGCAAAAGTGAATGCATAAAAATGCACTTGTCTTTTCATACCAAGTAATATTTCATTAAACTCTGAGACAGACAGCAGGTTTGTCCACATCAAAGATAAAGTAAAATACAAATTTCAAAAAAATGTTTCTACTGCCTATTTGTTTTGTTTTTCATAATACTGCATACAGCAGAGAAATGACTTGAAGGTTTGACCTTGATGTCAAAAAATATTTTTTGTAATCACATTTAAAAGGAAAACAATTTTTTAAAAGTCAGTATTAAACATCTTTAATTTCTATTGAATCATCAGAATCATTTCCAATGTATACACAGCAATGCATATTAAGATACAATCAAACATTAAAAGGCAAACCGTCTGTCAGGCGACAACATTCACAGAAACATTTGTAGCTCAGGTAATTCTTTCTTCAAAGCATTTGTGGAGGCTGGAGGTTACAGCTCCAACATATCCTGAATCCCCCGTTATTTTTCCTATTTTTCCTAAATAGAGCAACATATCTGATTATTAACAATTTCCCTTTCCAAATGGCAAGACTTGCTTTCTGCAACCTTGAAGGTAGCACGATGAACAGCATCGTGCTACATGAACACGATGAACAGCAGATGCATAAATTTCAAACTTTCAAAGTCTGGAGAAGGTTGTTGATATTATCACTGAGGTAAACAAGAATGACCGTTATTGCAACAAATGGGTCAACTTGTCAAAAATATGGTCCTAACGTCTAAGTAGAATCATCAAGGATATATTAAATGCAATTCAAAATTAAATCGTAAGCTGAAATCCCTTCTGAAATTGACAAAAAAAAAAAAAGACATTGGAAGTGAAAGTTAAAAATAAAAGAATATGAGTGCTTTTAATGCAGAGATGCTCTACACAGAGATGGATCCTTCTCTGAAATTGGTCTTCCCTATCAAAACATTGAGAAGAGTAGCCTTGCCCTCCTTTGCATCCCTTTGAGCCAGTTTTATGATGTCACTTAGCTGGTTCTCGTCTTCTCGTCTGACAAGGTAGCCCTTACCGCCATAACCATCTGCCACTGTATGATAATCTGGAAAAAAATGAAAGATGACTTTTTCGCATTGAAAAAGTGTTGTTGCTTAGCAATATACAACTACATAAACAATGTTCTTTGGATTATGGGAAGCGACACTGTGGACGTTACAACACACATCGGCGGTCAAATACGTACCTGTAAAAGCAAGGCCACAAGCCACATTGCTACCGAGGATGGGAACCTGCTCTCTGGAGATCTGACTCCAACACGCATCGTTTCCAACCACAGATATAACTGGTGTCTGAAGAGCAAAGCGATCAAGTAAAATAATCACAGCACAGCTCAGTTTCGAGTAAGCTCCACCTAAACTATCATCTTAGCATTATCTGTACCTTTGTCAGAGGAAAAAATTAAAGACAGCATCAAGACAAGTAATTAAAAGCAACCGGGTGGAGCTCACTTAAAAGCAACCGGGTGGAGCTCACCAATGTGTTCAGTGTTCACACACCCAACATTTCTCAAGACAAACACCCCAAAGGTAAAAACAGAGAACATTACAAAGTTTACATCTGACAAAACAACACATGCAAAAGGTTAAAATATCCACATGGCGAGCTCAACCCTTCTCTGCTCTGACCAGTAGTGTTGTAATGCAATAGATAGTATATATATATGAATTTACCAAAAACCTGCACAAAAACTAGAGCTCATAAATCGGGCACAGAGCCCTGATCTGTGCATCTCTAAACCAACGAGGATGGCGAGAAATCCTAACAGTGTGAGCAAACACACTGTGATAAATCAGAACAAAGTGTGACCTTTTTTCTTGAATCAGATGAATATCTGAGTCTCTTACATGTTTAAGTCAAAGATTCACGTGTTTACCTTGTGCCGGGTAAATGTGTCATACTCTGCAACACTGTAGCCCAGGGAGCCGTCTCCATAGATTATCCACACCTGCAAAGCATGCAAAAAAATGGCTTTTTTTTGTGCATAAGGAATGAAATGTGAGAGTTAATGAAATAAATAAATGTAAACATTATACCTCAGACTCAGGACGGCACAGTTTTGCTCCCAAAGCAAAACCTCCTCCAACTCCCAGAGTTCCAAAGGCTCCTACAGGAAAATTAACCAACTGGATTAAGACACTTCAAAGGAAAGAGAACACAACACATTGGTGCTAGTGATTCTGTAGCACAGCTATGGCACTGATTAAATTAACTACAAGAGTTTATTACTATGATTCTGCTGGTTTCATCATCTTGTTGCTTGTATATTACCTGGATCTAACCAACGCAGGGGTCCTCTTGGTCTCATTATATAGGCAGCACTTCCCACAAAATCTCCCCCATCTGCTACAATGATGCTGTCGTCAGCCATCAGCTCATCCACACAGTGGAGGACTTTTAAAGGATTTAGGTGGTGTTCTGTCTTCTCATTAGCTTTAGCCCTGAAAACAATTTGAGGAGTGATTTTGTAATGAACAGTGCATTATTTATATCTTCTGCACTAACTGTGCAGGACCCCCTCTCCCTCCCAATGCCCACCTGTTTGCATCTTCTTTGGTAGAATCTCCAGCTTTGAGGCTCTGAGGCCATTCCTCAGGACAGCGATGGCCCTTCAGCCCCTTAGACAGACGCACAATAAATGAGCCAGCGTCACCTAAAAGAAAGAAAAAATACAGCATGCATAACATCAGACCCGACTTCAAAAGGCGTCATTTGTTTTAAGAATCCACAGTTGGGAGGATAAATAACCATAATTAAATTCACAATAGATGGCTCTCACATTTTTAACTTCAAGATTTTCAGATTAAAATTTCTTTATGTTTTTACAAAATTCTGGACATTTGGGCTTTATTATCTGTGTATCTGTTACAGAAATAATAAAGCCACCCCAATGCCAGCTTCAACAGTGTGATGATGAGCTACTTCACTTGTATTTGTGGACTTTTAATTATGATATTTAAAAAACTAATAATTCTTGATTGTTTACATAATAGAACAAGACATACAAACCATATTTTCATATTTATCCCAACCTGGAAAATTATAAAAGCCAATTCTATCATTTTCCAGACTTTTATTATTGCACAAGAAACCTGACAATTTCATAAATAATCCAATTTATGGGCAAACAATAAGGTGGTACTTTAATTATGATAAAGACAGCATTTTACAAATGTACCCTGAATTGCTATAGTTGGTTTCCAGAACATGTCGGAGTTTTTCAGCAGCTGTGACTTGTTCCTGTTGACAGCGATTATCTTGCTCCTTCTGTTCAGAACTCTGCCATAGCTCAGACGGAAGTCACACACAGTGCCTACAAAATAAACAAGGACAAATATTCACAATCTTTCATGATTTTGTCTAGCAAAGCAGTTTTGCCTCAACATCTAAAAATAAAATAAAACTCTTAAAAATGTAAAAAACTAAAAAAATCCCCCTTTTCCTTTTCTGAAACAGCTCAGCCAGATTGGAAGGAGATCACATGTAAACAGAAATTTTCAACTCTTTCCATAGATTTTGGGTTTGGAATAAAATTTACACATAAATGGACAAAGTTATTAAGGTAATGCATGGGGTTTTATTTAGGTGAATAAGTTTGCAAGGCACTGTCATCCATCCCATCTCAATCAGCTTTACTTTTCTGAGTGAGTGGTAACCATCATTACTAAATTAACTTCACGGTAAAAATTAACCTGCAAGGAGAACCAGGTCGGCCTCCTTGAGAGCATCCCGTCTGTTCTGTCGGATGTGGATAGGGCTGTCTTTTCCCAGCATGCCCCGGGACATGCCCCCGAGAAAGCAGGGGATACCTAGATCCTCCAAAGCCTTCCTGTAAAAAAAAAAAAAAAAAAAACATATTTGCACCCTTTCATACATCTCTGCGGCGCACAAAATGACATTGTTAGACTTTAATTAGTGAAAGACAAACACATGTTCCTTTACCTGATGTCTTCTGCTGGCGTAGGGGGGAGTGTAGCTTGGCTCCCAAGGAGAATGACGGGTTTCTTGGCTCGACTCACTAGCTCTATGCACCCTTGTACCTGAAAAGAAGCAAAATATTCAATTGAGTCTGTTCCCTTTGTGTCCCATAACATGATGCTATCGGATCATGTATTTACTGAAAACGACCAGATCCTAAAAGCTGAGATTACCTGATCATCTGTGGCTTGAGGGATGTGAACAGGAAGTGGGGAAACATCTCTGGTCTCCCAGGCTCCAGCAAAAAGGTTCATGAGGTGATTATTGAGGTACCTTACAAGTAAGCAATCTATTAACTGGATAATCATAAATACATTATGTCGTCTAGATTCAGCAAGTGCTTATTTTTTCACATCATATGACCCAATTTTATTTCTCTATAAAAATTTTTTTAAAAAAATCTGCATTTTCTCATACCATGAGACAAATTTTCCCATCAGCCCTTTGGGAGGATTTTTAACAGCAAACTCTTTGGACACCAGGTGGTATGGGTACAGAGTATCAATGGGGAACTCGATGAAAACAGGACCAGGAGTTCCTGACTGAGCAATGGCCAGAGCCTTCCTGAGTGTTGGCACGATCTCCCTGACGGTCCGGATGGAGGCACAGAACTTACAAAGAGGCTTGAAGAGAGACATCTGGTCAATGTCCTGCAGTGCCCCTCTGCCCTGTGACACAAACGGGCAAAAACAGCTCATTTCGACAACTAGAAGGAGCACCATCGGAGACTAGCACCACCTACTAAAGTTTAGTTGTGGTATTTTATTAGATTGGCACATTTATATCGTATTTATACCGTCTTTCAGTTAGATTTTTCTTTGGATTTTAGCACATAACAAAAAGGACCAGGTTTTTAAATCAGCTTGAAATATTATTTAAACCCAAGAGTTATTTTGCCATTTACAAAACACAGATGAAGACAAATCAAATAAGTCGTGCAATGAGCTTATTTCTGTCTCTGGAAGGAAAGTGGTAGATGCTGGTAATTAAATTGTTATGTTTACTGATAATCTATAAAAGTGAATGATTGCATTGTTCGATCATACAATTATTTTTTTCTAACGAGGTGGTACAAGGCTCCAGGCAACTGAATCATTATGTTCAAATAGTTTTAGCACTTTAGAAAAACCAGTGAACTATATACTAAATTCTGAAAAGAAGGTGACACTGATGTACCTGCAGTAAAGTACTAGCAGCTCCTCCCAAAAGCAGCAATGGAGATTCCGCCATTTGAGCATTCTTCACTGCTGTCACTGTGTTAGTCAGGCCCGGGCCAGCAGTCACTGCGGCTACACCAACAGTACCTTGGCAACACAGCAGAAAGAGATGTGCATTAATATTTATGTCTAGCAATATATTTTCATTTAAACCAGATATTGACATTCCCGTGAGCTGCACCTGTGTTTGACAAGTCATAATGTTGACCAGTAAGGCACACCCTAAAAAGGCTGCAGAAGACTCAGTTCCTTTCTTCCCCACAGCTACTAACAACATGGTACGTGCTAACAGACGCTGAGGTCAAATATTAACTCGCGCTCTTCTTGTGTGGCTGAGCTGTGTGTACCTGAGAGCCTCGCCACAGCATCAGCAGCAAAGACAGCAGTGGCTTCGTGCCTGGTGTCAACGATGCGGATGCCAACCTTCTCGCAGGCCACCAGGATGGGAGAGATGTGCCCACCAACGAGAGTGAAAAGGAACTTGATTCCATGCGCACGGAGGACTTCGGCAACACTCTCCCCTCCATGCCGGGGGCTCTTTGTTTCAGTCTGAATTCAATTAAAAAAACACAAAAAAACGGTAAAAAGGTCGGTAACACTTTATTTGAGGGGGTGTGCATAAGACTGACATGACACTGTCATAAACATGACATAACACCTTTATGTTATGTCATTCTTTATAATGAATGAAGAAGTCTTTATGAATATTTATGACAGTTGTCATGAAGTGTCATTCGGTAAATAATGACACTTTTAATGCAAAGTTGCTCTATAAGTTGCATTGAAAGTCCACTAAAAGTGCCAACTTTGCATGATTTTGTAAATAATCACAACTTAATGCAAAGTTGGCACTTTTAATGGACTTTCAATGCAACTTTTAGAGCAACTTTACATTAAAAGTGTCATTATTTACCGAATGACACTTCATGACAACTGTCATAAACATTCATAAAGACTTCTTCATGTTCATGACAGACGTTATCAAATAAAATTAGACATCTTACCATCCTTTCTCATTAGTAAAAACAGTAATTTTTTCTGCAAATTAAAATATGAAAAGAATGCACTTGAATCCAGCTTCCTTTACTCTGATACCCCTAAATAAAATTAAATGAAATCAGTTGACTACAGAATTTTAATTCAAAATCAGGTATTCCCAGATGACCACAGGATTTTTTAGAAAATATTCTCTAGTGATAGAATCTGTCAACATGGTAACTCTACTGCCTGCCCCAAAAACACTCACCCCAAAGATTTAACATTTAAGCATTTTTTCACTGATTTAATCAGAACAACAACAAAAAAAAGATGTGAAATAAAAACAAAAACAAACCAACACATTGTATAGGCTGCTGTTCCAGTGACATGTGGCCATTCCCAAGGTCACCTGTCACATTATCTCCCTTTGACAACAGCACTTATTGTTCAGGCCTGCAGCTGTGATGTGCCCCTTTACTTTGTGCAATCCCACTAACAACCACTGTGTTTGAATAGCCTTTATGAGACAACCGCAGGGCTGATCAAAGTTTACACGAATGCAGCCCAGGCTTTTCTTTGACATTTAACAGCTTAGACGGAGCAGGGGGACTAAAAATATTGCAGAATATTTTCACAAACATGGCATTGGAGAGCTGCTTTGAATTATAAAGAAAGAAAGAAAGAAAGAAAGAAAGAAAGAAAGAAAGAAAGAAAGAATGTCTTGGATTTGATGATTTCCAATCACCTACCTTGTGAAACAACTGGTAGATTACACCAAGATTGTAGGCAGCAAACAAAACACCAGTCAGCACAACGCAAGCAGAATATCCGAGAATACTGGAAATGCATCCGAACAACTCCATGTCGGCAGGAGGAACCAAAACCCCGTTTGTCAAAAAAAAAACTGAGCCACTACTACTACTCCACTTCAGCAGCTCACTTTTTATGCTAGGCTATGATATTGCAAAGATGAGTCTGTAGCTGTTATAGACTCATTTCATACGTAATATTTGGGAAGTACATTCAAAGCATAACTGTCTCGTCTTAGGTTAGCAGATAAATGCTTTAAAGAACATATTGTCGACTCCTAAACAAGTTCAACCAGAACAACGCTCCTTCACCTGCAGAAATGTCAGTGCTCATATTCAGGTCAAGCCAACCGAAAGAATAACACATCGTTCCGAAAATGTATTTCAAAATAAAATTCCATCTAGAAACTACAGATCTTAGCAGCGTGAACCGGATGACTATATGTCATATTTTGTTCAGTTTGATCGTAAACTTTAGAAAAATTACGTTTTACTATGATGATATCCGTACTTTTGTTTTATTATAAATAGCATGACAAAGACAGCAACTTTACTGTGAAAGTTAATATTCGTTTTCCGTTTACTCGCACAGCTTCCTGTGAGTCTGTCGTTAGAGAGTGGGCGGGGCAATTTCTACACATCCAAGGAACAGACGATTTCCCTGCTCCCTGAAAAGCTTCGCACTTTTCACATCCATCTCTAATGAGAGTAAAGTTCGTGCTAAAATACAATCTCCTAGCCAGACTATTTGGTAAGAATCAATCAAATTCACTTTAGACGTAACCTTTCACCGAACACGACTTCTTATCAGGTCTTTTATTCATTTGTTTTGAATTACTATTTTGTAGAGTCAAAATTTAGCCTCGCAAAACGTCACATTAGGAAACAAACTAATCGGTTTGTTGTGTATCTATATTTTATTAGCTACAGCAAAATATTTGAGTCATATATGAAAACACTGCAAGGGATTTAGGAAGATTTAGCTAAACGTGGAAGTAGCTTGTGTAAAAGACTGGCATGGCTTTGTTAAACATCTGAAACCTTCTGGAGAAAAGCTTTCATAAAAGCCATATGAAACCATTACATGGACTGGAAATGATCATCAGAGTAGTGGACACTTTATTATTAAGTTATTGTCAGTGTACATTTGTTTAAAAAATACTCCATCCAACATTCTTTATAATAATGCAAAGCATTGCAGGTTATGGAACTAAATTAATCAATAGCAAAAACATTAAGCTCTGAATAAATTATGTTAAACTGCTACAACAGGCAACTACAAACAACCCTAACTATGTAAACTGGTTTATATAATTCATATTCAATTTCAGCAACAATAAATAATTCCTTAGTGGGTGTGTACAATGTTTACAGCAGACTGCAAAAGGGAAGTTTGTAAACATCAATAGTTTTCCCATATTCAGGATTTTCAGAAAACATAATTTTTCCATCCGCTTTTTCTTCTTCAAAAATAATGATCTGAAAGAAAGCAGATATAATTTGACCCCGATTACACACAGAAACACACAGAGAGAAAGACAGAAAGAAAGAAAACTGTGGTAGAGAGCAAAAGTCAAATTCCTTTTCTTCTTCTGAAGATAACAATAGATAAATTGAGCAATACTTTCAAGTTGAACATTGTACCTGGTTGTCTCCACTTCTGAGCCAAGGTCCTGGGAGATAGAGGAAATGCTGGGGACCAATGAACCAGTAACGTCCAAGGTTCTGGCCATTGACAAACACCACTCCTTTCCCCCAGTTCTGTGGATACATGCACGGCACATATATCAACACAGGCTCTTTTTTTTTCCAAAGAAATTCCAAATGCAAGCAACAAATACGTCTTGGAATCCCAGCTCTTTTGGAACAGAAATTAAAAATTGTTTGATTCTGGCTTGATTTGTTCATTGAACAAATGTAATCATAAAGAGTACATTTGCTTATTCAATTATTCAATTATATTACCACACAAATGAATAAATTATCATATTCACAGGAAGCTTGATGAAGGTGTCCTTTGGAGGACCGTCCAAAACGAGCTTGGCCTGGAAAAATCCTGGGACTGGCCCTGACTTAAGGTTGGTTTTCCACTGACCAGAACTTGACAACCTAAACAGAAACACAAGAGGGATGCAGTGCATTCGGATTGCGATTAAAAGTGAATTGATTCCGATTGACGCAGATGCTTAATCCAGCACATAACAGACTAATATAATCAAGGTCAGACATTTTATATAAAGTGATGTCATGAACAGATTCAGGTAAATTGGCATACCTTTTTATGAAGCTTGGCTTTAGATCAAAACAGAAGGTGGTGAATCCTCTTAGTGGTGCATGATTAAGCACAATGTCTCCCACAATACCTGTAATCATGTTGACAAGACAAACACATGTCATTCAGAGTAGGGTGAACACTAAAAAGACACGCAGATAAATAAGTGTGTGAATTAGAAAAAATGCTGTGGATGCTCTGGGACACTAGATGAAAAGGTCAGATTTCTTTTAAGTTCTTGTGCTATGCTTTATGTAAAATACCAGAAAAACAACTATTAACTTGTAAAACTGGAAACCTCGCTGTGACAATGATTCTAAAATGGCTAAAACATGGTTTTGAGTATGCAATAATAGAAAGGTAATAAGCATAATGTGCAGTAAATGAAAGTGATCCATAAATACCTTTGCGCTGGTTATCAAGAGCTTTACCATAATTCACTCTTCCACAGTTTTCAACAAGTACAGCCAAGGTCCTCTCTCTCTGTGAGGCACACACACATCAGTGTAATTTCTGGCAAGGATTATTAATGAATAATACAGTTAAGAAGGTTATTTGACAGTGAAGTGAGCTGTATGAGAAACCAGAAAGTTTAAAAGGTTTGTTTGAAAAAAATACAGAATTAAAAATAAATAAATAAAATTTATGTTAGTTGATGAAGCTTAGAATAGAATCAAGCAGACCACAATGTTTAGAACTTCTCCCTATAAAGTTTTTGTTTAACTAGTCTATAACAAGTAATTCCATGTTCACATGAAACGTGATAAATAATACCTTGGCATCAGGCAAGATGACTTCATGAGTCTTGTAGTCCAAGCAACCTACATATTCCCGATCCAAGAACACCTGGAGAACATCAAGGTGCATCCAAGATGCAACTCATACGATATCAATTTGCATTACGTCAAAACATTATGTTGGTCTTTTGGTCACTGTTCTCACCAGTGCTCTGTCTCTGATGTTGTTCCCAGAGTTTAATGCTCCTCCACTGCTGATGGTGGTTTCATACAGTGTATAACCATATGACTGACCATTGTTGTTGTTGACTGGGAGATTCTCCATGTTTATTGGCCTCTCTGACCTGCATGGCTAGATGGGTAAATAGTCAAACATAACAGATGTGGGAATTTAAAAGGCAGTGTGTGTTACGATTGGTACAAGACATAGATTACACCTTCACAAATTTGGTTTTGTTTCATCCACAGGGGGAAATTTATTGTGATTCTATGTGATAGACCAACACGAAGAAGTGTGTGAACTGAAAGGAATATGGTTTTGAAAATGTCTTACAACTATAAAATGAAAACTATTGGATGATACTTTTTATCGCCTTCTGCCACAATTACAGCTGGAAAGTCTTTTAGGGTATGTCTGCCTACTTTGAACATGTAGAGACAAAGTTTTCTTCCTGTTCATCTTTGCAGCTCAAGATTGGTTCAACAGCATTTATGAACAGCAATTTTCAAGTTTTATCAAAAAAAGAAAATCTGTCAGATATAGCCTGTGGTTTGACTGGGCCATTCTAACACATAATTTGGCTTTGATCCAAAATACTGTTTGTGACTTTCTCTGAACAGAGACTTTCTTCTTGCAGCTACTCTGTAAAGTCCAGACTGAGCTCCCTACAGTCACAATTGCTGTCTTGTCTGCTTCTAATACAAATGCTCTCCTTGCCTAACGTTTGGTTCAGATGGATGCAGTGGTTCGTATGATTGCAGTTGTTGCTCAGTACCTGTATTCTTTTTGGGTGATCTTCAATGAATTTCAAGGATGTAATATTGTTTTAGAATCTAACCTCACTTTTAACTTTTCCAGAACTTTGTCCTGTTTCTCACTGTTTGTTCACAAATATTCCATAACTAATAGTTAGCTGTATTACTAGCTGCCTTAATAAATGAAGTATCTGAATCAGGTAATTGGGCATTTTTTTGTTTATTGTTCCAACTGTCATACCAGACAGGTGCTTACCTTATCTATGAACTGTACGGCGTCCCACAGAGAAAGGAACAGCTGCGTGCACACTGGCTCATAAGCTTTCCTCTCCTGAGGAGAAGGCACTTCAGGAAGAGGCTCCGCTAGAACGCAAGCAGGCAAAACATTTAGTCGAAGCTAATCATGCCTCCTTCAGCTTTCGTGGATAACGAGAACAAGAAATCGATTGCAATTTGTTTATTTCGTATGATATTTCGTATGAGATGTTGAAGAGCTTACAGTAGTACCGGCTGAATAAATCCCTCAGAATTTCATATTTGAGAGTGCAATCTCCAGCTTCAGATAGCGGAGCGTCATAATCTGCCAAGAAACAGATTACAAACCAAGTATGAAATGTTTGTTGCTTATTGTTGTGAAATGTATTAGATTTTGGCGCTCTAATGTCACCTGCCTACCATAACTTGTGACCTGGGGTTTGTAGGTGCCAAAGTCCATTGCTCCATTCATGAAGCCAAAGTTGGTGCCACCATGAAACATGTACAGATTAATGGAAACGCCTCTCTCCAGAATTTCTGACACCACGCCAAGCATGTCTGTTAAGGGCAGCACATGCAGTATTCATTGTGTTCTTGACAAGTTCAGATAAGAAATGTAGTCATGCAAAAAGGAAGACTAATTGTTAGGTGAAGTGTACACTCTGAGCATGTTCAAAAACATGAGTGGAAACGAGAACGGCTCAGAAAAAGACGGACGAGTACCTTCTGCATGGAACACATGATGATGCTCTCCCCAGACATCAAACCACCCAGACCAATATTCCATCACCATTAGAGGTTTCTGGGGCTAGAAGGAAAACACGTGTGTAAAAAATAACGTTAGTTATCCCAACAAACGTTGACCAACCTGTACAATGGAAATGTTTGTTCATTCACAACATGCACACACAAATGTTGGCACTCATGGCAACGATGTTTAAAAACGCCCTGGTATAGGCTAAATACATATTGTATTCCTAGAACCTTAGATCAACTTTTAAAAGTATATAGTTAAAATGTATACATTATACTAATTTAGAATATATCAACAACTGTGCCACCAGTGACAATGTGAAAAATATGTTTCTTAACTTTTAATTCATTTTCATGTGAGATTGTTCTACTAGAATAAGAGTGAAACTTAATGAAAGGCTGCAAGCAAATTTGTCCAAGATGGTGTGATGTATGCAAGAGCAATATTAAATCACCCATCACCACTACTTACCTGCATGCATGCCAAGTGCTGGATGGCTCCAAATGACAACCTCTGAAGATTTATTGTTTTTAGAACTGAAACGATCAAATTCACAAACTTTTCAGACGACATTAAGACAAAAATGTATAACCAAAACGATTCCTGAGATACACTTTATGTTTTGTCATAAGTCATGTAGTTACCTCCCTCCATCCTTCTGTATCTCAAACCTTCCCAGTTGTCAGATGTTAGCAGGAGCTCATTGACCCCTTTGGACTGGAGACACTATATGAAAGAAGGTAGAGAATGTGCATTTAACAAATGGAATAAAAGAAGGGTGCTAACAACAAAGCCTGTAATTAACTCACATTCTTTAAAAAAGGCATATACTCATCGTCCTTTGCATATGATCCATACTCGTTCTCTAATTGGAGAGCAATGATTGGTCCTCCATTCTCAAACTAAGAGACACATTACGTATTAGTAAAAAAATAGGCTATTCTTTACCATAAAACGTATTAAAAAGTGCAGTTACCATCAGAGGCTGGACAACTGAGACAAGTTTGTCAAAGTACAAGTTGACAGCATTTGCAAATCCAGGGTAAGTTGTTCTCAACTGAATGTCTTTATCTTGTAGCAACCAGCTGGGAAATCACCCCCCCCCCCCCACCAAAAAAAAACAAAAAAAAAAAACAGTGTTAATTAGACATTGATATAGCAAACAGAACAGAAATGTGACATCACCTTGGCAAGCCACCCAAGTCCCATTCAGCACAGATGTAAGGTCCTGGACGTAGGATCACCCAGAAACCTGTCTCTGCTGCTAAACTGATATAAGCCCTGAAAGAGACACAGAAATGTTCTATTCAAAACTAATAACTCAGAAAGCCTTTTGCTGTATTCCAGAAAAAAAACAACAACAACATGATTATGCAGAGCCCTTCCTGAGATCTAGCTGATCTTGAAAGTTAAATGTCCCTCTTTCAGGCTCATGCAGGTTCCATGGCACATATCTGAAAAACAGACCAAAAGAAATGGCTTCGCTGATGTTAAATGAGAACACAATCCGGCAAGGTAAAAATAATCTGATATGTCCAACATTGCTGATCAGAAGCTGAAATACCTTTTTTTTTCCAGGGTCAAATGGCTATATACCAAATATAATGACGTCTGAAAACCAGAGTTTGTGCACATTGTGTTTTTTCTGATCCACTCAGGTTTAATGTTGTGGAAATAGTTACATCCCACTTTGCTCTGTCTAACTATAAAACATTCTTCCACTGGCTTTGGCTTTTTCATGTGGGCATCTGCAAATTTCAGTAATCTCTGAAGGTGTTGATTAGGAGCAGATGCTACTTACTCATTTTACTTTGATGACTGTTGATAGTCAAACTCAATAAATTAGAATATGTGTTCTGATGAGGTTCCTTTGCCAGATTAAAAGTACCTTTTAAAATGATTAACCTTTAAGCAGTTGTCAAACATTTTCATTTAGCCTAAATTTCTGCATTTAAAAAAAAATTGTTTTTTTGCTCTGATGTAATAAGCTAATCTTATATATCATGTTTTCATTTGCTGTAAGCTGAAAATCATCAAAATAAACAATAACTTGTGTGTAATTACATACAAGCAGTAAATGTACTGTTAGTCCTAATTTACTGAATATGTCACTATATAAACAGCTGATCAGCACTACATAATTTTAGTGTATGACAAAAAAAAAAGAGCATTCAGACATTTCATCCATTTGCATCTTTACAGATATACACACGTTGTCAGAGTATTGAGACCACAGGCCTTCATCTTCAGTAGTCGATCCTTCCAGTACGGTCTGGGAACGCGGAAGTAATGGATGGAGCCGCCCAGGATGCGGAAGGGCTCCCCCCTCAGAGTGAACTGAGAGGAGTCGGCCCTCAGCCCCTCACAACTGTTCATTGACCTCACGTAAATATGAGATCTAATGGAGCAAAATCAGAAATAGCAGGACTCATAAGCTAAGACCAAACTTAGCACTGTACACAAGCATTTCAGAAGGTTTAACATAAAATCACTGGAACAGTCTGACTTTTGAAGAGAGATATTGTTGTTAGATAGTCTTACCAAGCCTTAGCTTTAGTATCCAAAATGTTGAAATCTTAGAGAAAATCCAGATTGCATCCAAACCACTGTGAGCCTGATCAGAGAGCATCTGAGGGTCAAATGGTGCTGGGAGGCCTCGAACACAACACTGTGGATAAGGCTAACTATTGTTGTAGGGGAACAAAAGTGTCATAATGCTCTCCCTCTTTTTCTCTCTCTCCCTCTCTCTTTTTTCTTTTTCTCTGTCAGAAGGGTAAAGCATTGTTCAAGTGTGACGTAGATGCAGCTTACAGATAAAATCATATATATATATATATATATATATATATATATATATATATAT
>NW_015113490.1:454678-455938 GCF_001443285.1 Poecilia latipinna
TGGGAAAGGGAGGCGTCCCACAACAGCAATGCACAGTGGCTAACCTCTCTACGAGAGGACCACAGCAACCTCCCTGAACAAGCCCCGGTAACCATCACTGTGGCAGATGTCCAAGAAAGAGTCTCGGGTATGAAAAACTGGAAAAACTGGACACCCTGAATGGTTAACTGAAGGGCGCACAATCCTGATCCAGAAGGATCCCTCAAAGGGTTCAGTCCCATCCAACTATCGGCCAATAACCTGTCTCTCTACAACATGGAAGCTCATGTCAGACTGCAAAACCCGACACACCAACCTGTGCACCGCTTGGATTGATTACAAGAAAGCCTATGACTATGATCATTGAATGCTTAGAGATGTACAACATCAATAGGACTCTAAGAGCCTTCATTGCAAACTCAACGGGGCTGTGGAAAACCACCCTTGAAGCCAACTGCAAACCACTTACACAAGTGTCCATCAAATTTGGCATATACCAAGGAGATGCTCTGTCCCCACTGCTGTTCATAGGCCTGAACCCCCTCAGCCAAATCATCAACAACACTGGCTACGGATACCGACTTAAGAATGGGGCCACAATCTACATGGATGACATCAAGCTGTACGCCAAGAGCGAGCGAGACATCGACTCACTGATCCACACCACCAGGATCTACAGCACTGACATTGGGATGTCATTCGGACTAGAGAAGTGTGGCCGGATGGTTACAAAGAGAGGGAAGGTCGTCCACACAGCAAATGGCAACCTCGATGAGGTCACAAGGAAAGGAGCCACAGCCAAATACCTCCAACGAATAAGGCAAGTCCTGAAGCCAGCTCAATGGCAAGAACAAGATCCGTGCAATAAACAGCTATGCCTTACCAGTAATCAGATACCCTGCCGGAATAATTAACTGGCCAATGGAAGAGATAAAGGTCACGGATGTTAAGACTCGGAAGCTACTAACCATGCATGGAGGGTTCCACCCCAAATCTAGCACCCTGAGACTGTACACAAGCCGTAAGGAAGGAGGTAGAGGACTAGTGAATGTGAGAGCCACTGTCCAGGATGAAACATCCAAGATCCATAAATACATCAAGGACAAAGCCTCAACGGACGATGTGCTCAGCGAATGTCTCAGGCAATGGGGAACCATCATGGGAGGACAAGCCCCTACATGGGATGTACCACCGACAAATAACTGAAGTGGCTGATATCAGGAAATCCTGGACTCAAGGACAGCACAGAGGCCCTCATCCTGGCTGCACAGGAACAGGCCC
>NW_015113490.1:460388-498820 GCF_001443285.1 Poecilia latipinna
ATATATATATATATATGCATTGTTTAACTTAGCATTTTGTTGTCCTGCCAGTAGTAGCATGTGCTTTATGACTGTCCACTTCACTTTGTATACTGAATCTCAAAAAAATTGGGGAAAGCAATGTTTTGAGGTTATAGTGAGTGGGGCTACAATAGTCTAACAGAATTGTTATATGTTTACGTACTTATACATTTTTTTTTTTTTTTTTTACAAACCAAACACTTTATTATGAAAACGTCCATATCTTATTCGTTTTAGTAACATCCGTGTAATTTTGTGACAGTCCCTAAACACAGCTATGGTTGACGAGCTGTTTGCGTTACGCTGGTTATTTCTGACCAAGAGGAAACAAACACTTCTCTTTCTTAGCTTCCTGTCATTGTTGGTAAAATAAATAAATACATAAAAATTATAACAGAGCGACAATGTCGCGTTTTGTAACAACTCAGTATAATGAGACCTGGCGTTGGGTGTTAGCTCAAATTTATGTCTACAGCAGTTTTAAAGAGTGTTACGTATATGACGTTGTGCAAACCGTGTCCAGATTTGTGAAGAGGACCGGACCGCTCAGATAAGCGCTCTGACACTCTGCAAACGCTCAGGGAACAGTTGTCCTACTGTTTTGGTCCATGGAAATCTCATCGATCCTTTGTGTTCGTCTGTCCTTAAAGCAACGATATTTTCTCCTGCTTTGCATCGGTGCTCTGGCAATAGTTGCTTATCAAATTACGAGGTAAGGAAGGCTCCCTAAAGTTCGCATTTGAAGGTATGCATTGTTGCAGAACCCCGCCCACTGCATGGAGTCCGTCCATGTGCGCTGGGTGTAAATTATTTTTCTGCTTCTACAATCTACAGATTACAAAATGCAACCTACTATGTCCACATTGAAATTAATGCAAATTTATAAAATTTGATTGTTATCAGAATACTTAAAAACTCCTTAGCAACATCCAGTGAATTATATTTTATCTCATGATAAAATGTGACTAAAATTCAAGTTTTAATCTTAAAATATTGTAAAAGAAGGAAATTAAGTTGTACAATATGCCAACACAGTCTCATTCTGCACATTCTAATGAACATCTGTGACAACCTTCACATGTTTTGATTTATTTATTTATTTTAGTATGTTTGTTTTCCCTCAGTGATAAAGTGTGGCTGAACATCATTAAGTTCTGTACTGGTAACTTGTTTTAAATTACCATAACATGATGAAATCATCTGAAAACTCCAATACTGTTTTGGTAGCAAAACCTTTGTGACTCAAACACGAAAATATTCCACTGTATCCGTAAATTTGTCTAATAGCCAACAGCAAAACCACATGGAAAATGTTGCATAACAGATCTGCTGAACAAGACTGCAAATTGTGATCTGTAAACTTCAACAGTGTCTTGTTATTGCAGACAGTATCCGTGACCGTTTACTGCTGTGCTTATTTTGCCATAAAATCTCATTGAAAATCTGGCTACTAAATAAAATGTGGTAACACTTTATTTGAAGGGGGGGGGGGCGAATAAGACTGTCATGACACTGTCATAAACATGACATAACATCTGTCATGAACATGAATAAGCCTTTATGAATATTTATGACTGTTGTCATAAAGTGTCATTCCGTAAATTATGACACTTTTAATACAAAGTTGACATTATTCAAAATGTCTTTGTTATGACAACTTGACATTAACCAAGGAATCATTATTGATATAAATTTGTTATAAAAGTATTACCGATTGCACTTTAAAAATTAGGTAACTTTATGTTATTAAAGGTAAAGTTTAAACAGAGATCGGCTTAGTTGTCTGTGAACTTTGTTATGTTTCAGTTCCTTATCTGTTAGTGTTCAATTTCAAAGGTGAGTTATATTTCACCAAGTTACACCTGATCTCCCACTTCAACAGAAAGAGATCCAGTTGGCTTCTTTGCATACGGCTCATGTCGCAGCAAAAAGATAAAACAAATCTGTTTGTTATACAGTAATACAGCGATACTGTGTTTTTTTTGTTTTGTTTTTTTTTTCTTTTAGTGAGGTTTATTTCATTGAGGGAATCACTATGTTAATTTGTAGTTGCTTTTATGAAGAAGGAACCTACATCTAAATTAGTCTTAGTGGTTTATAAATAGAGTTTAATATAATTGTTATATGTTTTTATTATTATTATTATTATTATTATTATTATTAAATTCAATTAAACCTTATTGTCCACTAAGTTCAGTGGATTTTGGTGCTGGTCTTTTCTGGAAGTAGGGACCCAAATAAAATATCTTTTTAGGGCTCCATAAAATCTTGGACCACCTCTGGTTGCATGTGATACAATCGCATGCAAAAAACAAAAAGTGTATTGCAAGAATATGTCAAAATTGTCTATTTATTTGGTGGATACTGATTCCCTAGGTAAACTGTTCACCTGCAGACCTTATATGACCACATGGGAGTGGCCTTTCCTTAATGATTAATAGATAAAACCTATAATAAAACCCACAACATTTTGTCTTAGTGATACAGTGTAGGAGATATTGCAGCAGGTGAACCTAAATTATCAGAGTGGCAAGAAAAATAACGTAATATTTCTTTTTTTTTTATAATTTTAAATTTGTTTGTCTTATGTCATATTATTTCTCTCCTCAGAGACCATCCACAAAGAGCAAGAATGAAGCGCGTAGAAGGACTGAGAGCCAACTCGTCACAGTTCAGCTTGGAGAAGCAACCCTTCCGCATCCTGGGAGGCTCTGTCCATTACTTCCGTGTCCCCAGGACCTACTGGGAGGACCGACTGCTGAAGATGAAAGCCTGCGGCATCAACACTCTTACAACGTGAGCGCCCTGTGCAACTCAGCCATGACTGAGAACATGTCGGAGCACAAAGGTCAAGAGAGCGGGAGGGCAGATAAAATGCGGCACTGTTTTAATCTGAACATGAAAGCTAACCGATCAAGCTCAGGAGTCATACTCATGTAAAGAGCTGTAATACAAAGTGCAGTGCAACATTATAATTGACTATAAACAAAAATGCTTAAAACACACACACACAAAAAAAAAAGAAAAAAGAAAAAAGAAAAACATTTTTTTTTGTGTCTTCTCAGCTATGTACCATGGAACCTGCATGAACCAGAGCGAGGGGTGTTTGACTTTGAGGATGATCTGGATTTAGAGTAAGGACTTGCTGAAGAAAAAATGCTCAACTAGAGGTTTGACACAAGTATCGCTAATGTCCAGCAGGGGGCGCCATTGCACTGGAAAAAAAAAGTCTGGCTGTCTATTGCATTGATTGATAACTACTAAGAAAACATTTACCCCTAATAAGCACTTTGCATTTGAGTCAATGATTGTGTGTCTCCTGATTGTGAGGTCAATGATCAATGAAATGTGTTGATTGTTGCCGAAGATTTAATAGAAACAAATGTCAGAGTTTTATTTCATTGGAAAATTAGGGGGTGGGGAGATATTTTAGAAATGATTTGCTGCTGGAGATGAGCTTCTTCATAATTTGAGAACAATTATTCTTTTCCACATTTTATTGACTGTTGACAGCATTGCAAATATGAAGATGTATAGCCCCTCCCAACTAAAATATTTTTCTAAATTGTGCATCTCTTCTTAGAGCCTACCTTCGCATTGCAGCCAGCTTGGGCCTCTGGGTGATTTTGCGCCCTGGGCCATACATCTGCGCTGAATGGGATTTTGGTGGACTGCCTAGGTAAAAAAAACACAAAAACTACAATAAATCAATTTATATATCGCGTGACCGATTAATCTAAAGTTGCTTCTGAACGTCTAAAATTTGACGGGAAATGTACTTTCCATTCAGGTGATCAGATTCTCAGATGTGTCTTCACTGCAGGGTAAAAAAAAAAAAAAACGCCAATAGAATTTCAAGTGTGCATTTTAGGAGTTGTGTTTCTATTTGAGAATATTTTTCTCAGTGACCCACTTTACAGGGAACCATATACCCACATACCTACTTTTGAATATACGGAGTACAGAAGATGCACACCATTTCAGTGAAGCACTTCCATTACTCTGCTGAAAGCCACTGATGACTTTTAGCGAGATACCGGATCACGCAATAATTAAATCTGGCAGGCCTTATCCCTTAAAGGATGAATTCATTTATTTCTGTAATCAAAATACGCTCAGACCAATAATTGGGTAATTGTTGGCTGAACAAGACTGAAGGAATGTATTTTGGAGTGCTCTCGCCTGTGGGAATGTTAGGTTGAGAGTCCGCTTAGCTGATGAGCATTATTATGAGGTGTTTGAAAGGACATGCAGCAGAGCATGACCTCATATCAAGGTTACCACATTTTATTTTATTTTTTTTTCAGCTTGAAACCCAAAGAAAGTTCATGCATGTCAAGAACTTATTTGACATGGTTTGTTTTTGCAGTTGGCTGCTAAGAGATCAAAATATGAAGCTCAGAACGACCTACTCAGGATTCACAGATGCAGTCAACTCCTTTTTTGATGAACTCATAAAGAAAGTTACTCCATATCAGGTACTCTTTTTTTATTTAATTTATTCATGTATTTTTCAATACTTGGATTCTGGTGCCAATTGCTGAGAGGCAGAGCACGCACTGGACATGCTGGCAGTCCACCAGAGACTATGTGTTACTTATATAATAATTTAAAAAAAACGTATTTAACTGTCGACCAATACCTTTCTCATCACTTCAAATATGTGTTATCATGTAGTTGAACTGTTGCTGCCCCTCCCTCCGCCCCTCAACCCTGTAAGGTCAAGCAGACAGTGGATGGATAAATGGGATGATTTATGAAACCATGTTCAGATTTCTCAAAATGACAGATGACTTTCACATTTACATATATCTTGTAGTGTCTTTCAGATATACAGCATAAATATGCATGTCAGAAAAAAACATTGTTTTGTTAATAAGCAGGAAGTGGATGCTTTTTTCAAAAGTGTGTAAATAACCCAAAGCAAAGATTATAAACCAAAGCTGAGAGGTGAAACCGAACGTCCACTTGCTCACTTGCGTGCACAGGCCAGTGTGAGCTTTGCAGGACATCTAGTGGTTTCAAGAAGTTAAAAAAAGTAACAATTTTATATAACAATTGCTTCTGATGTGCTGGGATTTGCAGTCATAGTAACCTTGATTCTCATAGCATCACAAGGTGGTCGATATTAAAAGAAAAACAACCTGCGAAGTTGTTTTCTGTCTAACTGAAGGTAGTGCTCGTGTAACATCGCCTTTCACACTAACTGGAACCCCTGAAACCATGTGTAAAAAAGCTTTAAAATTGTTTTATTGCTTTGCGTATTTTTGAAAAGCCAACTTTTAGTTTATTCTCTGAGCAAAACATACTAAGTTAAGAAATAATGAATTTCTTTTTTTTTTTTGACTAAGCCCGGAGTCATGGATTGAGGCAGATTATGTATGATGTACTGCTTCTGTGTTGATTGGCTGTTCAAAGACCAAATGTTGAACTGTTCTCAGTTTTCTTACAGGAGAATAACTAGTATTATTCAAAATGTCTTGACCACGACATCAGGCACTTTAACAAAGTCTTTTTATCTCTAAAATAATTCCAAGACTTCTTCAGTTCATACTGCAGCCTCAATAGCCTCATTTTAACTGTATATTTCCTCAAGATTTGATCTAAAAACTACATGAAATATATATTTTTGTTTACTGCTATGCCACCTTTATGCCACATTCAAAGAACTGACATATAGGCAAGAATATATTTAATATTCTCATCAATATGCCTGAGATCTTCAGATGGAACAACTCGCACAGTTCACAATGTCCTTTCAGTGGAAAAAATATGCACTTTTACTTTGTGCAGATCACTTCCCCTTTCTTGGGACCACAAGTTATGCATTTCCTTCTGCTATATCTTAGCAGGAACTATTTGTTTTAGAATTCTGTCAGTTTTCAGTTCCCGTTTTCTGCTCTCCTTACCGTCATTAATAAAATGCCTTTTTTTTTTTTCTGTCTTAAGAGGAGAACATCTTCAAAGTCAAGTTGAGACTTTCCCCCTGAGTTGCTATTTCAAACATGCCCTTTATGTTTTCCTGCAATCGGAAAGTAGGATGTCGACTTCACAGAACGCACAGACAGCAGGTCAGGAAAGTATGCAGAGGAAATTACAGTGTTTTGTTTGCTTCATCTGCGAATGGCCGACGTGGCTCTGTGCCCATCCGTCAACATCTAAATGAAAAACAAGATTCAGGCCAACAAAAAAGAATAGAAAGCAATGCATTCTTTTTTTTCTGTAATGAGTACTGTGGAGGTGGGAAGGTAAATATATGTAATACTGACAGACATTTGTTTCTTGTTTGAACCCCTGAAGAATATCTGTAAACACATATCAGGGCCATGTGTGCACGTGTGAACATGGCTTAAACAAACTCTTTCAGTGGCTAATTAGATTGTTTCTCCTTTTCCTTTGTTCAGTGTTACTTGAGAAAAGCAAAAAAAAAAAAAAAAGAAAGAAAGAAACTTGGATTCACATATAACCGTGTTTAACCATATCAGGGGTAAGATCGGTCCAAGAGCAGGCGCCAAATCCTCTAATGTGTTTCGTTTATATTTGGCAAATTCATATGCAGTACTCCCAGGGTGGCCCGATCATAGCAGTTCAAGTCGAGAACGAATACGGCTCCTACGCTAAAGACGACAAGTACATGCTTTTTATAAAGGAGGTGAGAAACACTGTTAAAATAAACCAGATTTGTTTTAATTGTTCAAACTTTGTTGAGGAAACGGATCCAGTTTTGTTTGGCTGTCTCTTTAATCCTTCCTCTGTTTAGGCATTATTGTCCAGAGGCATCACAGAGCTGCTGCTGACCTCTGACAACAAGGACGGGCTGAAGCTCGGAGGAGTGAAAGGAGGTATTGTCAGATGGGCTAACGGACCAACGGTCTCTCTCTCTCTCTCTCTCTCTCTCTCTCTCTTACACATAGACGTACACGATGTTAGTGTGTGGTTTGTTTTCTTGCACGGTGGCAAGAGGTTTGATCCAAGGGCAGCACAGTGTCATGCAGCAGCAGTTCAGAACCAATTTGTCGACAAAGGATTCTGTGTTGCACCAGAAAGTTGCTCTTTTTGCATCCCACTGGCAGGAAAGCTCAGTTAAAAGAAACACAAGCTTTAAACGCAGTTGTTCTTCTTTCACACACTTACAGTTTTCATATGTACGCATTAGCGACAGGCATAAAGGTTTTATTTGTAGTTATTTGTGTGTCCTTATGCATTGTCATCATATATAGACATTTGTTGTCAAAAGGGACTGGATCAGTTCATTCCCCTTGCCACCAATACACACCAAACTATTATCATTTCAACGCAAACCTGCCTCCATTTTACACTTCTTTACAAACAAACAAAACATTTACTGTTACTTATGTGCTTACCTGTTGTTTTCCTTTTGTAAACTAGCATTTTGGTGACTCATAGAGTTAAGTAATTATAAACAATGTATCTACTGATGTAGGATTGTGATAGCTAATTTTATGAAATCGCTATCCGCCGAGCTTCTTTACAGTACCTACTCACTCTAAGTGATCGGTTGTGGAGCAGATACCACATTCTGTGAGGTGAACACCAATGTTTGCAATGAACAAAACAGCAAAAGTGGAAAATGGGGTGAAAGGCTTGGGACAGTAAAACTGCTCTTAAATCAGCAGTGTTGTTGGCCAAAGCTGCTTTCAAAATCACCACATTATTGCTGTAAAGGGGTGGAGCATATGTATTTTCCACATTCTTCTTAAACAGAATACAAAAAAAGCTATGTTAAGTCTTAAGCTGGGAACTATATACCGGCCATTCCCCCAAGTGTATGGCAAATATTATCATTTGAAAGCAAGTCAGATGAACTGCCTTTGGAGAAATAACTCTTCCCCCCTGGGTTGAAAAAAAAAAAGAGGAAATATCTTCCTGGGTACTTTATAGTGACCTTCCTCTTATGGAAATGTAATCAAGTAATTTGAGCATTTTATTATAAAGCTGCTCTAAGTTTTTAAATTAAACAGTTGTTCAGTTGTAATATAAAGACAATAGCCAGTTTATGAATCTCCTAATAGTTCTGGTTTTTGTTGTTTTTCCTCTGAAGCACTGGAAACCATCAATTTCCAGAGACTGGACATAAACGAGGTCAAGTATCTGAATGAAATTCAAGTAAGTCCTCTTGGTGCAAACTGAAACTCAGCATTTAGGAACATTAACATCAACATTAACTCTGGCAGATTTTGGAATTTATTTGTTTCAGTGAAATCAAAGACCAAACCATTATATAATATGATGACGGGTTTTATCACAGACAAAGGAAAATCTCACAGAGTATGACTGCTTCTTTTTTATTTCTATTTGAATTTTTTTCTATTTTAGTATTGCTGGTGTGCTTTTGAAATAAGTATTTAGAAATTCTGATTAATTCCTAAACATGTCTCCATTGCAAAGCAATAATTTCAGGTGCTGTTTCCTTGGTTTAAAAGAAACGTTGGAAACACGAAAGAATACATTGAGGCAATTTGTTTAAAGGTTGTACCAGAGCATCCAGTGCATTCTCTTGCGCAGAAAGAGAAAGGTCACGTTTCCTTGTTCACGTTGGTGCTCTACCAACCTTTGCCATTTTTCTTGGCTCTAATCCGTTTTATTTGCTCTAGCCTCAGAAACCTAAGATGGTTATGGAGTTCTGGTCTGGCTGGTTCGATCTCTGGGGAGGCCTTCATCATGTGTTCCCTGCTGAGGGTAAGCCTTATTTTAGCTTCACTGAAATAATTAACACATGAGATGGGAAGTGGGTTTCTTTTTCTGTTGAGAGACACTCAGAGCTGCTAACAGGGGCATTCACACAAGAGAAAGGCAAGTTTTTGGGAGATGGATTCTTTGTTAAGAGTGGAGCTGTTCTTCTCTGTGCAGAGGGTCGATAATTCCAGCTAATTTGAGATAGGGAAAGACAGGTGTGCTCCAAGCCAGTGCTAAAGGTAAAGTTAAAAGAGCCTGTTTTCGGGTTAGACAGAGTCTCTGTGCCTCAGGAGAAACAGAGACTTCAGACAAGTCTTTTGCAGTGTGAATAAAATAATTTGTTTGCCGAGGAACGGCTTCGGGAAGAACACAATCAGTGTGTGTAGGGTTGCATAAGATGAATTATCTGTCTCTTGTTAGAAACCACATGCAGTCCACAAAATTCTCTCACAAGGTAAATTTAGCCTTGTTTTTCAAAGTCCCAATAGTTTTAATATGTAATTATTTAGAAAAGTAGACTTTTTTTTTCAACTGTCTACTAATTTGTTATGATCAATACCCATTTGCTTTGTATGGATAACATAATTTATTTATTTATTTTCCCAATTTGAAGAGTAACTAAGAGGAATAAACATCAATGGCATGTCATGTTTATTATACCATAGAAAAACAGACAGTTTTGGATTACTAATTCAACTTTTCCCCCTACTGAATACATGTGCTCAAATTAAAGGTGCCCGGAAATAGCACACACACCTCTGCAGGGCTGTCGCATACAGGATCTTTTGCATCAAACTGGCATCAAACAGCAGCACACAGAAAGCCCCCTTGCTGTGTTTACTGACAGCGTCAGCTTCTAGGCAGGAAAATAGCATTTGAGCAAACAAAGAAATCCGAAATGTAAATTCACACACAGAGAACAGACCGCAAGTCTAAGCCTGCTAGTCGTCAAAAAGGCCCCAAACAGGCAAGGACTTAGACAAATAACACCCATGGGGGAAATGGATTTTTGTTGAGGACAATCGGTAAAGAATTGAGCTGGTGTTAGTATCTGTAACCAACGTTAGTTAATGATTGTTAATGGTGAGCTCACTAATCCACCTTTTATGTCCTGTCTGAAGCTCAGCCTTGTTCCCTGTTACATTATCCTCCTGCAGAAAAGGAGAGCCACACATGAGAGTGTTTTTTTATTTATTTATTTTTTTATTTTTTTTAAAGGGTGAGATTTATGCAGGTGTGAAAAAGTAGGTCAGAAAAACTGAAGACTGTAGGATATTGTGTGTAGGTTATTTTCAGCAGAACTGCTCATCTGCTGATTCTGCTTATGCATGTATTTGTGTCTCATTTTATAAATTGTTGCATGGTGATAAAATGAGGCACATTGTAAAATGAGACATATAATGTGTCTCATTATAAAGACAAGTTATAGCTCATGTTTTCATCAAATGTTGGTATTCCTATTTCTTGTTTAAAGCAACTAAAGCATCCTATTTAAAATGTGCTTTTTGGGGAAAAAATGCATTTTGTTGAACATAATCCCTTTTGACATTTGCAAAATCACTTAATTGTGTAGAATAAATGTTATTTCAGTAATTTATACATTAGATCTGAAGTTGATCAAAGGGTCTAGGAACTACAAGTTAGTTCTGCCACAGGTATATAAGATCTTAAAATGTTAAGATCTTATGTACGCACAACTAAAAATAGATATGATTTGTCCCTTTGTGGCACAATGATAATAAAAATGGTGCCAAATTTTAAAGCAGTTTTTTTGTTTGTTTCATTATTTTTAGTAAATATATTATTGCAGGAGTGTGTTGTGTTATTTGCTCGAATGATTTACAGCTCACAGTTAAATGGTGTATCAAGCAATCCTTTAGAAATGATTTGGTACAAGCGCTGAACTAAAGATGAGATAGATACTTCGTCATCTTAAAAGGCCTTTATAACAGCTTGATGAAGCTAACTGCATCACTGTAGGATTTTATTTTTGTCATTACCAGCAGCCATGCACATCTTACACAAGATATGCTAAAATCTGCGGGCCATATGTCTTGCCTGCTTTGTTTTAGCATTGAGAAGGAGCAGAAAATGGAGCTTCACCCCTGCAGAAAATGTCACAGAAAAAAAAAAAAGTCTAGTGTTTTCAGGGGGGATTCGTATCCTTGACAGTTCAGTGCCCTACAGACTGCCACACATCCAGCAGCTGGAACCACCAAGGAGTTAACGGACTCACAATGGACACAATATTCACTGAGGCTATTATGCTTCCTTGACCAAACTAGCTTTACAAAACGGGTTAATTGTATCTAACACACAAAATTATTCTCAGATATTGAGATTTCACCCAATCAGTATTGCCTGATTCGAGCTCATGTAGGAATGTGCTGTTATAGGGCTACGTCACGATTAGGCAAATAAGCTGTTGCTGGCCAAGCCTTCTCAATTCAGTGTTTACATTAGCACCTCAGACATGAGGAAACTGCGACAAGCAGATGCACAGTGGTACAACCGTACGTAGAAGAAGTGGAACCTCCTGAACAACCGTCAAGCCACAACCACTGGAGGGTTAAACGCTGCAGATCTGGTGTACATTTATTATGCTATTAATTCAAATTCTGAGGATTTTGCTTTGCTTTGGGCAGCACAATAATTCGGCACAAGCTGAGGTTTTTTTGTTTGTTTTTTTTTTTCACACAAATGCAACTTTTTTTTAAAAAATGTATATGTGAGGTTCAAAGAGAAGCACTTCTCTCAACATGTGATGTCTTGAGTGTTTTCACAAACACCGCACCTTCTCAATGTAGGCCATCACTTCCAGTTTATTACAATTGTGGCAGTACATGCAGAGAGGCACTAACAGAGGCTCCTGTCCAGCGTTAGCTTTCTTTGGTAAAATCGCAGGGATGTTACGAGCAAACATAAAATGAAGCCACGCAGCTCTGTTCGCTGTGACTGGGAGAAAATGCATGCTCTGTACTGTTGTAATGAAGAAAATTTTAACGTTTCTCTATTTTCTCTTTCTCTGGTAGACATGATCTCGGTGGTCAAAGAAGTCCTGAAGCTGAACATGTCGATCAACATGTACATGTTTCATGGAGGGACCAATTTTGGCTTCATGAATGGTGCATTTGCTGTTGGGCTGCCAGCACCTGAACCCATGGTGACAAGCTATGGTATGACTGGAATAATTAACAATAAACTTTTCTGAGCGTTTCAAGTAAAATATGAACTTTGTTGGGCTGAGCTTTTTTTCCACACTCTAAGCCAGATGGCTCAGAACATTCTGAGGTTACTACATGTTTGTTCGATTTGATCACAGCTGCGCTGGGTAAAGCTGCGTTTTTAACAGACCTAATTAGATTCTTATTTAAAGAATTCTTTATACTGGAAAAAGGATCCTCGGCATGCTTTTAGATGAACAATTTCTGCTCTTGATCTCCTACTTTGTCTCTCATTTTAAAGACACAAACAGACTGTTTTAGCTTCCTAAGCTGATGTGTGATACACAAATCATTCTCATCTTTTCTTTTTACGTACCCAAGAATAATGTTATTTTCTTGATTTAAATGGTTTGTTTTAATACATAAAGTTGTTGCTGAACTGGAGAGGTGTTTTTTTGACCTTTTGTGTGAACCTGCACATGTTGATGGTGCTGTTGCATCTGAATTTCCCCACTGTGGGACAATAAAGACAATTTCTATTCTAATCTGAAGACATAAAAGTAAGTGTAATGCCCTCTTCTTAGAGTGCATAACACTGCAATTACTTCTTTTCTCATTCAGGAGAGTCAACAACCTCACTTCTGACCTCCAGAGGTCTTTCCACTTGTGCTACTACTCCCTGAATGCCTTTTACCTTTTTGCCTCCGAAAGGCTCCATTTTCTGTCCAGATAAACCCAGAATGTGTTTCGGGCTGCTGCCGCTGCCTCAAGATGTTTGATAGGGGAGCGCAGAGAAAGCATCTGCCACGGTAAGAGGCATCCGTGCCTCTCTCCGGCTCCCAAACCTGCTGTTCTGATAGCGTATTATCTTTCAGATTACGATGCTCCATTATCCGAGGCCGGGGATTACACCACCAAGTATCATCTTCTGAGGAATTTATTCAGCAGCTACCACAGTGAGTGTTGCATGCTGTTGCTGAGACGGGCCTGGCGTCTTCTTTCTCTTCTGTCTTCTCCTTCCCTTTCATCTCCCCACTTAAGTTAATTCTTCTTGTAGAACCTGTTCTCTGTTGGCTCAAACAGGATAAAATTGCACATGATTACAAGGAGGTATTGGATTCAAGGGTTTGTGTGCTTTTCCTCGTGTGTGAGCTCTCTGCCTTAATCAGGGACCCTCGGCGTGACTGGCAATCATGAAAACAACATACATGTCTTGGATTCTGCTCGCTGTTTGTGCAGTTTTTCCCCTGTTTGTACAACACGCCGTTTGTGATCGGGGGCAGAAGTCTCAAGTGTTTTGTGGCCAGGGCTGGCTTTTTGGAAGCCTGGGAATGAATCCAACATAACAAAGTAATAATTTGCCTGCTGCTGTGGTGATTGAAAACGGTTTGAAAGGCTGCCTGAGCGTGATGCATCCTTATGCTTTGAAGTCTGTTGAACAATAAGCATTGGCCTGAATATGACAGTGAGTTTGAGAATCCTCTGTGTTCTGCCCCACCACCACAAAGACCTGACCTAATTCTTTAATTGGATCATCTACATGTTTTATCATTGTTTGCCTGTCAAATTATGTACATTATGTCAGTTACTGTTGTGTATGCAAGCCTATCCCTGTAACTCTGGAAAAGCACTGGAGTTTCCATTGGATGCACTGGTCAAATGAGACCAATACTGAATTTCTCGTCTACATGCAAAATAATTGTTTTTGGCAGAAAACTAATACTGCACACAATTTATGACACAATTTTTACTGTCATATATAGTCGAAACAGCATTTTTTTTTTGTTTTTTTTGCTGTGAAGATGGATGAACATAAATAATCCTGGAAGAAAAGCTGCAAATCACTCAAGATATGAGCTTCACCTTCCACCAGGACAATAGCCACAAGATTAGAGCCAGAGACTCACGTCAAAGCTGCGTTACAATGGCCTTGACCTAAATCTAATTGAGAATTTCGGGCAAGGCTTGAAAATTGCTGTTCATAGACACACTCCATTCAATCTGACTCAATTTGAGCTTTTTGGAAAAGAATAATGGGCAGCATTTTCAATCTTATCACACTCTCAGAGCTGGTAGACGTAACCCCAAAAACCTGCAGATGTAATTGCAGTGAGAGGAGGTTGTACAAATAATTTAATCATGGGGTAGAAGGCACACAGTTGCCTGAAATTTCAGATTTTTATTTTTAAAAGATCTTGGAAACCAAGTATAGATTTTCTTCGAAAAGTACTGCTCTACTTTCTGTTGGTTGATCACTTTAAATTCTGCTAAGATATATTGAAGCTGGTGACAGCAAGCAGACAAAATATGAAGCCCTTAGGTTCCATGAACATTTTCGCAATGCTGTGCATGGTATGGAATATTACACCAGTACATTATACAGTTCTAGTTTACTAGTGCTGTCCTGGTTCTATCAGTCTGAGTAAGAAAGGAATTTATTTGAACCTTTCTTACACTAAAACCAATTCGTTCATTATATTTTATTTGGATTTTATATGATAGATCAACTTGGAAAAAAAACAATGCATGTTTTGTTTTTTTTTTTTATTACTAACAAAACAAACTTAAGTTTGTGGTATCCATTTGTATTCAGCCCACCTTACCATGAGACCCCTAAATAAAGTTCTGTGTAATCTATTACCTTCAGATGTCATGTAATGAATAGAAACCAGTGTAAATAGAGCTACTGTGTAATAACACATAATACAAACAAAAGCCATTGCATAATAATTATTCCTCCAATCAGTCTGGTGATAATATTTTATGATGAAGCGTTGCTTTTTTTTTTTTTTTTTTCCCAAAAAGGGAAATTGTCGGTATGATTCTGTCTGTGGCACAGTTTCATCTTTTCATTCTTGTTGTGGTGAATTTGACAGAATGTAAGAAGGGTAAATGTTACACAGTTCTCAGACTTACGAGTGTCGAACCCAGGAAGAGTTGTTTAAAGGAAGAGTCGGCCATCATTCTCAAAGTTTCCCCTAAGTGAGCCTCCTTCTACCACTCGATGAAAGGGCAATGCTGTCAGGCCGTCTCCAGTGCTGGTATACCTGTGAGATTTAACAGCTTTAAAAGCAATTGATGATCCTGGATAGATGCTGTTAGCGGTTGTTGAGAGACCGTTTCAGAAACTGGTAAACAAATTGGCAAAAATGCTCCCCCACAGAGACTTAAAAGAAGTTTTCTGATGTTGCTTTTTCATGTTTGATACTGAGTCACACATATGAAGGAAAACATAAAAATTTCTTTCTATGAATGCATTACTGGACAGACTGAGTTACTTTGATTCTCATGTAAGAGTTTGATTTTTTTTTTTTCCTTTTTCTTCCCAAGACTTTTAACTCTTTGAAGCTTTTCCAGAATGATGTCTCATCTCTTGACACATAAATGAAAGCGAAGTTGCCTTTATCCCCCTTTTCCTTCCTTCCAGACCAACCACTTCCTGAACTACCCCCCACTCAAGAAAGGAGAGCCTATCAGTCTGTTGTCGTCCAGCAGCATCTCTCTCTTTGGGACAGTCTCCATTCAACCGAAAAGGTGAGAAATGCACATTCAGAAGAACCTAAAAATAAGAATACCATCAACTTATAAAGGAATAACTTACC
This sequence comes from Poecilia latipinna, assembly GCF_001443285.1. Taxonomy (NCBI): domain Eukaryota; kingdom Metazoa; phylum Chordata; class Actinopteri; order Cyprinodontiformes; family Poeciliidae; genus Poecilia; species Poecilia latipinna. The sequence continues at coordinate 475,873 of NW_015113490.1, forward strand.
ATGGTTCGGAGAAAAGCTAAAAGGTTGCTTTTTAATAAACACAAGTCTACCAGCTGAGAAGGCAATCGAGGAAAGTTAATTCTGTGTCTGGTGAACAGTTTCTGTTGTTTTGTTTCAATATGTTGCAAAATGACCCACTTACAAAACATTTTCTGCTTTTGCAAACAGTCGGCTAGAGCTTTTTTTTTTTTTTTTTTAATGTCCAGGCATTTCAAATATTTGATGTTGCTATGCACCTAAAGGTGTATTTTCACTGTAGAAAACTTGTCAGGGACCAAGCTGCATTTTTGGGATAGCTTTTTGTGAATCAGTCAAAACCAGTAGAAATCTACCTAAAGAACATTGCCGCTCTAGATAGAGAGCTTTTTGTACTAAAGGTAAAGCTTTGAAAATGCCCTACAGCTGGTTGAACAGTGCCAGCAATTTCTGCAATTATCTTTCAAATGACCATTCTCTGCAAGTCATATTTTATACTAACTATAAATGCCAATAGGAATTTTATAAACTTAGTGCTGAAAATTGCATTTTTTTTTTTTTTTTAGTGTTTGCATTCAAATACATTGGCAAAATCTGCCAACCTTAGTGGAAATATTTAATTTAAGGAAGCAGGTTGTGTCCCTGGTCCAAATCAAATGTCTCTATTGTCTCCTCACCATGTCATTAATTTCTACTGCAGCCTGCTAATGATCTAATTATTTGATTCAGGTGTGCTGAAGCAGAGACACATCCATAAGGGAACTGCAGTTTGACACTTGTGTTTTAGCTGGTTAAGCGTAAAACATTTTCAGTGTTTATGTTCTCAATGCAGAATAAATCATTCACCTGTTCACGATTGTTGGTGATTCGCCAGCCTTTAGTCTGAATGGAACAGAAGTCTGTGTGATTAATATTCCTATGAGACACAACTTCCTGTTCTAATCATAAAAGATCTGTGAATCATTTAGACTTCCTGTGAGTTAGAAGTGATTTAATTTAGTTTAGAGCTTAATTGCTCTGAAACTGTCACAAATTACATTCTTAAATTGTAGATTGTAATCCTAATGAGAGCAGTGTTGTTGTTTTTTTTTTTCTTATTGTCGGAGATCAGACTTAAAACTGAATCAACCTAAACATTTCCACAGTTTCCAACTCTACAGTGGAGATGCACATAAACACAACAGCCTGGTACAGGGGTGTGCAGTCATTACAATCCTAAGAACCGACATAGGATTGTAAAAGTCCAGCAAAATAAGACTTGTTTAGAGCTTCACTGCTGCATGACCTTTTCAAACAAAGAAAACATCATTTTTGATAAATATCAACTTCAGTGGGTGCGTTTCCTTAAGTGGGATGTTGAAATTTATGAAAAATAATTTAAAAGGCACATAATTTCCAAATTAATGACAAAAGTAATAGAGTTAAAAAATATATTATTTTTAGTGTCATTCTGTTGTGGAAAATCAATTTATCACATGCAAAAACAACAGGTAAAACCAGCACTTGTTATATTTCAATCTGGAGAGACTCAAACGAAGAAAGAAGGCTAAAAAGATTTTAATGACAAAATGAACATGAAAATAAAAAGTCCTTTGGCGTTCAGGCCCCGGCCGGGGACATCGAGCTGGACTTCGATGAGCTCGATGAACATTCCTGATGCAGCATAGGAATGTAGACCCCCCGGGGCCGGTCGGAGGAAGATGAGGCCTGAGAGCCAGGAGCAGAAGGTGGAGATGGGGTGGAGGTGGGTTGATCGCAGCTGGTGAGCAGAGGAGGCTATGGGTGAAGGTCCTTTTGAACTGAAGCCCAAACGATGATTGGCTGGAGCGAGGCTTGGTCCGCGCCGATAGTTCCAGGTTGCAGAGAGGCGGGTGCTGATTGATGAGGCAGGGGCGACTAGAGTCTTTCCGACTGAACTTCAGTCAAGACTCCATTTCTATTAAAAACATTTAAGCCAGAGTCATTAAGAGCCATTTTGGAAGGTCCAAAGAACCACTTACAGCTCTGGAGCCACAGACGGCAGACCCCTGCTGGTCTTGTAAATAAAAAGGTTTCAAGGAGTTAAGTTCTGTGGTGCTTTTCCTCATACTAATCCTTCATTTTTTGCTAGAACCAGTTGGTTTGTTAGTTGCTGAAAAAAAAATCTACTTTAGTTTAATCAGAAAATTCTGATACTGTACTCATACAATGTCATACAATCCACAAAAAGTGTGAGATATTAAATCCCAGAAAATGTCATCATGTCCAAGATGGGCTGTGAGGTTTAATTCACTAAATAAATGTCAAGTTTTATTTACCTATTAAACAACTGGCTGCCTGGTAGATAAGGACATATAGTGCTTTTAGAGCATTGGTGACCCCTAGGTGCCACATTTTGCTGCAGTTAGCTTGTACTTTGCAGATTTCTTTTTATTTTTTTATTTTTATCTCCCTTACATCCTCTTCACTCGGGTGGTAAGATAAGCTCAGGTCTTCCTCCAGAGGACCTAAGTGACCAGTAGAAAACAGAAATGGGCTTGTGAGTCACTATAATACTTGGATTTTTTTTTAATGGTAGTACAGTAACAGCTTCAATGTGAAATTGTGTTTTGGTAATAAAATATAAATTCATTTTTAAATTATTTACACATCGTCAGCAAACATAGATGGTGGAATATTTGTGTTTTTTCTTCTATCTGTACTGACTAAGTCAAACAGATATTTGATTTGTGATCACTTTTGGAATCTGTCTTTCTGATATGGGATCATTTTATTCAGATTATCTTTAAATTTGCTTTTAATACTTATATGAGACAGTCTGACACAAGGGGACCTTCAAAGCCTGACCAAAACATTTCTCATAAGTTATACTGGTAAGGCGGCCTTCATGGGAACCGGTATTATTCCACCATCTGAAGCTTTATGATTGTAAAGTAACCTGCTGTTGAAATAGTCTGATGAAAACCTTGAGTGGCTCCTTGCCAACAAAAAAGATGGAAAACAAAACAATTGGGGGAATATCCCCTTTGAACCTTCCCACTTGTATGTCCACTAGTTTAGGTATTTATATCATGTCCCCTTACAGGCATTTATATTCAAGCCAGGTGTAGCACGTCTGGTGACTCCAACTCCATTAATTATTCAGTCCCCATCGCAATAATTTGCTCCCTATGAGATGCCAATTACTTTGGCAGTGACCAGGCACACACACCCTTGTTTAAAAAGAGTGGTTTCTCTCCAGTTATAGGGTAGGCTGGTGTGAGTCTAATATTTTATCTAGGTGTGTGTTTGGAGGTGTGTGGCGAAGTGTGTGTAGCTGGTAGTGTTTAGATGTGGGGGGCATTAAAGGGACTTAATATTTGAGCAATCACCTTACTATGCCATCTTGCATGCATATATATATATATATATATATATATATATATATATGCAATCCAAGCCACTAATTGCATTAGAAAGAAGTGATTGTCACTGAAATTTGCTTTTTAATCTCGCCTCGTAGTGTGTGGAAATTTGACAAACCTGGCTTATTTGCATTATTCCATATAACGTTGCTGGCATGGCTTGGCTCAGGGTTGACTGGCACATTCCCATTCAGTCTTCCAGTTCCCTCTGAAATAACCCTGCTGCTATAGGAACCCCAGTGTGGTTGGCAGCTGTATGGGTACAAGCAGTACACTGCTCCTTTCTGTGTCTGAGCACATTGCCAAAACAATTGGCACTGCACTATTTTCACTTTACTATATTGTTATTTTTATGATGATGATGATGATTATTGTTATACATGCTAATAAAGAATAATAATGCCACTGCTGTTAAAAAAAATATGTTCTGCATCATTTGTCACATGCTCTACATTTGTCATATTTTTTGACTAAATAAATACCATTGCCAAGTAAATATCAAAAATTGTGATGAAAACTCCCTGCAAGGTATACCTCTGACACTTGAAATTAATTAGCTGGCAAACATCATATTCCAGATAGTCTAATAATCCAATTGATTTTGCAATATTAAGGTACATAGAGTACACTTTGTATGTCTGGTTTTGCAGGTGTGTACAATAACAATTTCCCAGCCCGGCCTCTAGGGGTCGCCAGCAAACAAATGACTAAAGAAATGTGAGACAAAGGAATATAAACTTTTCCGCTGTCAGTTCTTCGTTACGGAAGCGCTTCCGTACTCTTCTTGACACATCTGAAGTTTTTTATGTTTGCAGTCTTTGTACATAAGGCCCCTCCTCTTACTTTGAAGTTTTAGTAAAAGCCATCACTTCAGAGGAAGTCACGCTGCAAAGTGGAAAACGAGAACACGTACTCTGAGAGTGAATTCTGTGTTAATTAGAGCCCAATTTAAGTAGACACTTTAAACCATGTGCAAGTCTATGCAAACAATGATTCCTGCAGCTCATTTTTACTCGTTTGAATTGTCGTTTTATGCACTGTTTGTTTGACTCTATGGTTATGCTTTTGCATACTCTGCAGCCTTTCAAATCTGAGAGGCCAATAAACATGGAGAACCTCCCTGTCAACAACAATAATGGCCAGTCGTACGGCTACACGCTGTATGAGACGGTCATCACCAGCGGAGGAACTCTCAACTCAAAGAACAACATCAGAGACAGAGCACTGGTGAGAACAAGGGATCGAACACATTTTACTCTTGTTTATTAGAGTACTTGTTCAGAGGAAGCTGCAGTGTTACTTAGTGAAGTTCACACCTCTGATTAGCTTGTAGAGTTTCAACCTAATTAAAGCAATGGTTTTATTTTGGAATAATTGCCCTTGTCTGTGTTTTCTGCACATTTTCTATTCATTTGTGATTTAAGCGGTTGGCTGTTTTTTTTTTTATGTAGCTCTTTCTGTCTTTCTAAATATGGATTTTTATTTTTTTGTTGTCCTCATTGTTCCAGGTTTTTGTGGACAAACAATACGTTGGTGTTTTGGACTATAAGGTGCAGGAACTTGTAATACCTGATGGGAAGGTAAAGAGTTTTTGTGTCCTTCTGTATATATTTTAGACCCTGTGTGCTGTTTCAGAGAGATAAAGTTTTAAATATTTAACAACCTGCAGCATGTGAACGCTTCAGGGGATACTGATAGATGTTTTCTGGCAGCAAAGTGCGTGTGTGAAGCCAGCAACAAATCGTCTTCTAAGTATTTATTTAGCCAAAAAAAAAAAAGACAAAATCTGCATTCTTTCTTGGAAAGAACTTGCTTAAAATTTCATAAGAGCTTGGCCGTTTTCTGTATTTTTCTGTTTTTTTTTTTTTTGTAAACTGCTGCAGTTTCCTTGAATGCAGCTCATGTTTTATGTATGTTTATATTGAAGGGAAGCAGAACTCTGGGCTTGCTGGTGGAGAACTGTGGAAGGGTGAATTATGGGACGACTCTGGATGAGCAGCGCAAAGGTACAAAAACATCAAAAAGCTAATGAGTTTAGAGATGCTCAAGTGGAAGCAAGATTTTCAGAAAATCTTGAATATAATCAACTACACGCCATATTTTTATTTTTTTATTTTTGAAGAAACTGAAAATGGCATTGACTCATATTTTCAGGTCTTCTTGGTGATGTTGAGTTAAACTCGAACGTCCTCCGAGGCTTCATTATTCATAGTCTGGATATGAAACCAGGCTTTGTAAACAGGTTTGTGTCTTTAATTACGCTTCTATTGCTCCTTATGTTTTCGCCATCCTCTCATGCATTCCAGCACATTTTATCTCCAATTAGTATGATTAGAGAGGCAACAAAATGGCAAAATTCACAAAATAAAACACAGTCACTTTTTAAACCCTCTTGAGTTATCAACCCCAATGATTTCCTCAGTGATTTCAGCGTTGAGGCAAGACGCATGATTCCCATTTCTGGGTCTAATTTGTATGGCCCCTCTTTTTATTTGTTGCTTAATGGTTTTATAGATCGAGTATAATTCGAGTTCTTATTGTTGTTGTGTGCAAAACTGACAGGCTTGTAATCAATAAGTCACGGGACTGATCCTGTGTTTGCTGTCCTTTAATCTTTGTTGCCCATCATGGCTAATTCATATCTAAGAATAAACAAAAGAGAAACCAGTGCCATTACAAGCCGGCGTTCTCATGCAGAGATGTATCGGCGAGTCTGCTGGCATGCAACGTCTCTCGGCTTCTAGCTCCAGTTGCAATATAGCAGATGATTGTGAGGGGAACTGAAAGTGTCATTAGAGCATTCCTGCCAGCGCTCCATAGGGCCTGTTTCAGAACCGCCTCAGGGACAGAGCTCTGAACAGAGATTTCTCAAAGCCTCTCTGTCAATTATTACTGAACTCCTGCTAGGATTATGCACCTGATACTATTGCACATATTTATTTTATTTGATCTGGTTGTATTTCACTACATTTATGTTGTGTGCAAAATATCTAAAAAGTATATTTAGTATTTTTGTTTTCATATTAAGCGGCAAAATCTTGCTTTATATACTTAATTATACAACTATGACAAAACAAATGCAAGATGGAGTAATAGTAGCTGGATTGAAATAGTTGTGAAGCTAAACTGTTCAACTTGAATCTCTGAGTTTCAATGCAAGATAACCAAGAGATCTGTTGATGCATTATCAAAATCTCTAAGGCGGTGTGCTGGTAGATCATTTTAGAGTAATCCAGGAAACACGTGACCATGTTCTTTACTTAGTTCATATTCTTTATTTACTTTACTTTGTTGTCATGCTGGAATCGGGGGAAATTCTTTTGATTGTTTTCACCTTTGAGCATTCTCACAAGAATATGGAGGGTATCATCTGTGGTGTGAGGAAGTTATTTCCTTGTTTTTTTTGTTTGTCTTCCAAGCCAGAGACAGACCACAGAGAGGGAATCCCTAAAGCAGATGTCTGGTTAATTTAAATCAAGCCAAGTCTATATCTGTTTAGCAACTCAGATTCTTAAAAGCATCTAAATGTGTGTTTTCCACTGTTGTTGAGTATGGAGGTCATTATTAAGTGTACTACACATCTCACAGCAGTCATTACATCTGATGATGTTAATACTTGGAAGGATTAGTGTTGAGATTTTCAGGTGAATTATGCAAGAATAAATTCACCCCAAGGCTCAAGTCTTATTCCCTCATTAATATTTCAGTATTGCAATAACAGAATGCACCCCTCTGCACAGTTTACATGAGAATTGTGTTTCTTTACTGTATGCGTAATACATTCCTGCTTGGATAATAATGACAACAATAACAACATGGATGCTTTCCCCAAAATTGTAAAATTATGTGCTCGGTTTTAAAGCCACTATGAGTCCCCTTTGGTGCAGATGTTTTTCTTTTCTTTCTTTCTTTTTTTTTTGTTATGAATGTGTGCATCTTTGTGTGTGTCAGTACCTTTCTGAAATGTCAAGGCCTGAAGCCTCTTATAATCGAACACTAGAAATTCCTACTTCAGGAAGAGCTGTTGGTTTTCTATTATGACTGCCTTTTGAATTTGCTCGGAGGCGAAGCATAACCTACAGTCTTGTTGAATATGAATACTTTCCCTGAATCCATTTCCAGACTTTCACTTGGCATTCACTGCAGGCCAATAAATATTCTATGACAGACAGAATACCGTGCTGGCTCACAAGCAACCAACCATATTGTGCTAAAGATTGTCATATATTATTTTAGGTAAAAGTGCAAGTGAATGCATCAAAACAATTCATCTGTTTTTCTCCCCTCACAGCCTTCAGACCACAGGCTCCTGGGTGCCTATGCAGCAGCAGCCCTCGTTCCCGGCCTTTTTTCAGGGCAAACTTTACGTGAACAGCTCTCCTAAAGACACCTTCATCAAACTTTCTGTAAGTTGGGGCTTGGAGTCAAAAACATAACTGGTTAAAACCTTCCATGAAAGTCCTGTTAATATATCATCATCGTAACTCAAAAAGGAGCAGTCCTGGGTATAAGTAGCAGTACGACACCTATTCAGTTGAACAATCAAATACACTGTAAGATACATCAACATTAAAAAAAAAAAATTACAGTTAATTTCTGTAACTACACATAATCTAGAGAAATGTGTCTACTTAGAGCTCTACCTCGCTGGATTAATTTATCTACAGATTTTGCTTTACCCTTTTTGGGATTCTGAGTCTTCCCATAAATTGCTCGTGATGTTTTGTTTTTTACCCACTAGATCTCTCGTGGGTTCTAAAATATTTATAGGGTCTCTTTGAATCTTAATATATTCTCAGAAAGAATGGGACTAAGGAGACATAAGACAAACAACACTTTGGACTGTTTATGTTTGCGTTCTGATTTGCAACCTCGTTTCACAGGGATGGACCAAAGGGGTTGTGTTTATAAATGGAAGGAATTTGGGAAGATACTGGTCTATTGGACCGCAACAAACACTTTATGTCCCAGGGCCCTGGCTTCACAAAGGAGACAACCAGGTACTGTGTAATATACACTCGTACACTACAGTATACTGCAGCATATGCAGCATGTTATGAAAAAGGCTATTTTTTTCTTTTCTGTTCTTACACATCTTGCCATGTATGTTGGGAGATCAAACTGTTAACCTTACATGCATCTTAAACATAAAAAAAAAAATAAATAAACATGTAGTCCGATTATGTGTGTGACATATTTACTGCATCAGGAAAGGGTCATCCATTTCTGTTTAGTTTTTTTTTTCTTCATATTTTTATATGTGATTAACTGACACTCCGTGGATTAAAGTTCATCCATGTTGTTGAATGCTTGGCTGAATTAATCAAACGTTAGGTGGTGCTGCCATAAGTTTGAGCCCTTTCATTCATTGAACATGCAGAACGTGGGGAGTCTTTATGTGTGCGGGCCGAACATCTGGATAGTGGAACATGGGATTGAGCAGTGATAAAGTTGGGTCTTTGCTGCACCATTGACCCTACAAAATGGTGTACATTTTGTCTCAGAGTTGTGACACTCATGCCATGGATTTTTTTTTAAAACATATTAAAAAACAAACAAACATGGCAGCCTTTTTTTATGGGTAACGTGTGTATAAAAAAGTATCAGGAATCAAGAAGGTGATGCTGGAGCATCGTGTACTTAAAGTTGCCAATCTTCCTAAGCCACCAAACACACAGCTGATAACAGCCTGACAAGGTTGTGTTTTATAACAGAGTCTACCTTTCATGAAGTGAAAATGACTTGAAGGGTATTTATTATTTTATTAGATTAAGATGTAACACCATCTTGCAAAAGATGTGCACTACTTATCCAGTCTGTATATTTTTACCCAAAACTGGTTCATGACATTTCTGGTGACAGCTTCTCAAGATATTCCTGAAATAACAGCACATTACAGAGGATTTAAGGAGTCAGCTCTTAGTGACATATAAACGAGGTCATGATAAATCAACTCAAAACTTTTTTTTCCATGTATAATTTCACATTTGTCCTATACTATCAAACTGAAAAACAAACATGTTTGTTTGGGGGAGGAATGGAACACAAAAATGCAAATAAGTGGTTGCATAACTGTGCACACATTTTAAGTGATATTTGATTAAACCATCTTTTTGTAGAATTTTTTATTTTTTATTTATTTTGTCAAATGTTCACAGTGATGCTAAAACATAACATTCACCTTGAGCTTTCTTGTATCCACGTTAAGGGTGTAAGCCAAGCTGACTGGCATGCCGCAGCTTGGAGCTACCACCATCATATGTTACTGTGGATTTGATGTTCTGTTCCTAATTTATTGTTTTTACCCAAAACTTCTGGTTTTGGTGTATAAGGACATCTGGACTTGATTAACAATAAATCAGATACAATTGATGACAGTCAGTCGGATCTGATGACAGTCGTATGTCCAGAAGATAAATTGAGGAATTAAATTAAGAGATGTTTCAACAAAGCTCTGCTTTTTTTAGTGTTCAACTCTGGTTGTTGCTACTTTCAAGTGAAAATGCCCCCAAACAAGATTTGTTAGATTATTTTTCAGCTGGATCATTTGTAATATGACACCTTAAAGGTGGATAAAGTTGTGAAATATATAATTAATATGTGAGTTTCTTGTGACCTAAAACATGTCATTTTATCAGTGTTCTGTCTGCAAGCTATTCAGTTGACAAAGATTTAGAAAAAAAAAGCAAATAATCTATTAATCTATGTTTGCATAATTATGGTTTTGATTTCTTGCTAAATACAAACGGCATGTTTACATAAAGAATCCATGCTTAGTATTTTGAAAAGTTTTCATGTTTACCACTATGCACTTTCTCGCAAATTTCTTAGGCCACTTTGTCCATCTTACTTTCCGATTCCTTTTAAGAGTGTGCTTACATTAACACAAAACCACCCACTTTCACTATCCTTTCATGACCTTGGCTGAGCTTCTTTTCCCTGTGCTGTCATAGGTCGTGGTGTTTGAAGAGCAGGAAGCAGATGGTAAACTCCAGTTCATCAGCAGCCCTGACTATGGCATGACTGTTGATGTCCAGTGAGGATAAGAGGAGAGCGTATGCTAAGGAAGCATGAGCAGAGCAGACACGACTGCTGTTGGTTATGTTTACGTGGATCTGGACTGTCTGCCCTGGTCAGCAGCACCAAGGTGTAAAGACTACTTTAAATTGATTTTCCCAGTTTGTCTTACCGGCCATACTCATGGCACGTTGTTATATTTAGTTGATGGGTATCATTCGCTCTTTGTTGAAAAGATAAATCAATAAATCTGGTTTGACCTCTGTTTGTAACCAAGGCCAGCGAAGCTTGTGAGCTATTTATTTTTTCTCCATCCTTTCCTGCCTCATCCTTTGATGATGCTCTGAAAGCCTCTGCAGAGTAATCAAGGTTACAAAATCGCTTTGAGGATCTTCTTTTTTTTTTTTTTTTTTGTAAACCTTACACCATAATGCTCGTTTCTTGAAATATTTTTGCTGCGATTGTTTTTGGGTTAAAAAAAAAAAAAAACCCTTTAGATAGCTGTCTGATTCCGACTACCTTACAGTGCTTTTAAAAAACTATTCACACCCCTGAATAATGAACTTTTATTGTATTTCATTGGGATTTTATTTGATAACATCATCATGTTATCAAATAAACTGCACAGTTGTAAAGTGGAAGAAAATTAATAATACATGTTTTGTTTTTGTTTTTTTGGCCCAATGAATTTGTGAAAAGTATGGCATGTTTTTGTATTCAACAGCTCCGAGTAAATACTTTGTAGAACCTTTTAGCAGTGGCGGCGTTTTCAGGTGATGGATTGAACTGTGCTCTGTGAGATGTCCAAATCTAGGATCAAAGGGATCGTAGCGCATATGGACTCAACAGTTTTACTGGAAAACCTCACATCCTTTTCCTTTCACTTTACAACGTACAACTTTGTATCAGTCTAACACATAAAATCCCAGTAAAATTTGTCAGTTTATGGTTGTAGTATGAGGAAAAGAAAAAGGGAAAACATTCTGAAGTAATTAATATATTTGGAATCCACTCTGTATTACCTGTAGCCCCTTTTATATTATTACTAATTAAACAAATGCAAAAAGTACTTTAGTTAATAGGTAATGAAGTGACAAATACTAGATGACAATTCAAATTTGCTACCTCTGTGTAGTAAAAAAATAAAATAAAATAAAAACTACAGTTCATACAGTTCAATGTGCTTTTTTTGGGGTCAGTAACCTATTTTAAATCTGCAGCCCTAAAGGAATGACTCCTTAGGACAGAAATACATACAGTTTCACATATTCTGGAAACAACACTCTGGGCTACATGAGTTTTTTTTTTTTTCTCAGTTATTTATTTATCTTGATTCAACTAACATTTGTCTGAGAGAGCTGCTGTGGCAAATAAACAACCTTAAGAGTCACATGCATAAAAAAGTGAATGAGAACAGGTGATGTGGAGATGATAAAAAAGACTATGTGTAAAGTGTATTGTGCCTTAGAGGATGTTGGTGTTTGCTGTGGGAAGGCTGGTTAAGTAAACTATTGCTTTATGCAGTGATTGTTTATAAAAAAAAAAAAAGGATCAGATGTGAAGAGATTTTTGTAACATGTTCAAGGCGGAGCCCTTTCAATTGTTCTGCTGCTCTATGACACAACACACAAAATTACATCACATAACCGTATTCAACCAGTCCGACCACATGCTGATCTGTACACTGCAGTATCATTAGTCAGTCTGCACCTTGACAAAAGCAATATCCAGAAAACAAGAACAGTAATTTACTTTCACCCTGAATCTTGGTTCAGGGGGGAACAAGCAACACCTGTTGTCATTATGTTTCTATACAACCCGACATTTTTCCACTTCAGACCACAAGTATTGTTTTGTTTTGGTGCCAAACACTTCAGGTGGATTCTTTCATAAGAAACGTGTTCGAGTGGAACATGATTATCAGCGTCGTGCCACCATCCTGCTAACGATCTACATAATCCATGTATGCTGTGTGAGAGCGTCCTTTTCTAGAGAGATTAAAACAAAAAACAAACAAAAAAAAAACAGTAGCTGCTGTAATGAAATTGCACATCCAAAGTTGAAATAAATATATAAATAAATATATTAAATTTTGACACTGAATAAATAACTGGAGGGTAGCTGGTGATGTTCATCATGGCTAATCCCTGCGCGGGGGTAATATCATGCGGTCAATGAAAGCAGCCCAGCGTGGTTAGAGAGATAACAGCCATTTTTCTGCATGTGTGTCTAATCAGTGCCAAGTAAAATGTGTAATAACTTGGATTCTCTTGCTGAGCTTTAGAATAACATCAGGTTACGTTTTTCTTGTTTTTTTTTTTGTTTTTTTGTATTGTGCAGCAGTTAACATTACATTCTGTCTCATAGGTTAGGGAGCTGCACAGAAAGAGTCAGGCAAAGCACCGAGGCTTAGTGTTTAAATTATCTCCAGTTTCTACAGCGGGACAGCAATAGATAAGAACCATCACTGGGTATTGCAGATGGACGATCTGTCAATCAGAGGAGAGATTCCATTAAATTATGAGGCGTGGAATAACTTTGTAAAAATGATCAGCTGTACTGCGTGATTACTACTGATGTCTATCGTTAGGGCTGCAGATACTCTCCTCGGTGGTCCAGTTAATGTTTGACATGAGGCTACGTAATAATGCATCAGATACTACCAGCTGTATTAAAGATACTGGGTCCACATTGCAACCAGGCAGAAAAAAAAAAAAAAATCTTGTGCTTTTCATTTGCCTACAATGACTTCAGAGCTGAATGTTCATTTCTTTTTTTTTTTCTTTTTTTTTTTTACATATATCACATTTTCAGGGCCATGCATTAATGTTTATACTTTTTTTTAACTCGATTTCTGATGCTTCTTAATTTTTTTTTATTTTTAATATTCATATACAATGGTATTTAGCCAATATCTGATGCAGATTTGATGTGCCCAGACAAAATAACAGAGTTAGGATTTTAGGATTTAGATATATGGAGAACCAAAAGTGCCACAAAGTAATACATAAAAACAACCAACAGAATTTGCCTAAATGGGTCATGATTACATTTGTTAATGTACTGCGATGTATTGTAAAGTAGTTTGAATTGTCATTGTGATTACCAATAAGACTTTAGTGGTGAATGGATTCTAATTTAGCAAAAGACCATATTTGATTAGTAGCAATATTTATTTGTTTTGTAATGTTTACTTGCTTGTCTGTTGTTCATTAAGACACTGAATATCGGCCATTCACTCTTCAAATGTCACCAGAATCTAGAATTTGGACAGTAAAAGTGAAAAGAGCTGCAGTATTTCAGAATCACTGACACATTTTTAAAGAGCTGCATTGGATCAGCACAGTAGTGAATAGATTCTTCATTACATGACCTTACAAAGAATAGGTTTCCTTTAAAAAAAAAAAAAAACCTAAGGAGTGTGAAGATTTTATTTTAATTAACCTAAATTTTTATTCCAGCCGTAGGAGCATACCAAGGCAAATCTTATGAAATCCTAACACCCCCAAAATTAGGAGTGGCTCCTATCTAGACACTGCTTAAAAAAAAACTTTCTGGTGGTTTAAACATCCAGCCTGTTCCTGGTGGTGCTGCTGTAGTATTAATCTAGGTAAGATAGTGGAAGCGCACTCAGTGAATTAAATGATAAAGGTTCTGCCATAAAAGACTGTTTAATTTGTTAAAGGTGGTTTTCCCAAATGTTTTTAATCTCCATTTGCCCTGCGAGAGATATTTTGTTTATATGCAAGAACAATGATCTGATGGTTGTGTACATAAATCAGGAAAATCATCCTTTGTTACAGCAATGAGATAGATGCCTAACCATGTGAGTGTAAGAATTTCCTTCAGACCAAATCCGTCATCTTCAGAATATCTGCGTCAGCTCCGCCTGCGGACTGACGGGCATGCAGAAAGAAGAGAAAAACTAAATTCATTTTGCACTGCAGCACAAACTCATTAGATAATTAATGACATGTTTTCTTATTTGGTAAGGTATTTTTTTTCTCTCTAATAAATAAATTTCAATGTGGCACTTTTGGGCCTCTGTAGGAGTTTGACCTTTATGAATCTGAGCTTGAATGAAAGATTCTTCATTTTGAAGGTGCCGCAAACTAAATGTTCTCTTAGTAAAGCCTCACACATTCCACCAGTATTCTGCAAGACGAGTGCAGACAGTAAATGAGCTTTATCTTTCAGTTTCAATAATTTAATAGCTTTGCATTCACACATAAATACAATAGTTCAGTGCATTTTCCCCCAGGCCTCCGATTGGTCTCATATTTGTTTGCTACGTATAAACCCTTCCTCAAGAGAAAACCCCTTGTTAATTTTAAGTGCTAAGAAAAGTGTTAAGTTTCTGGATTTCTATATTTCTTAAGTTGAACACCAAAGCTGAGTTTCTCTTTTAAGTGGCCCACTGTATATGCATGAGTTTTAATGATGGCGTAAAGTTGACGATGATAACCCAACAGGACATGAAGAGAAGAGTCAATACAGGTGAACTAGCAGATCAAGTGTTCATAAAACTCCTAAACCAGTTAAATTAAATTACAGCAAACATTTGTAGTTATTAAAACAACATTTCTTCCTTGCTGAAAGTGAACTCAACTTTTTTTTTTTTTTCGTTTTTCTTCTAAATCCAGCACTGATGATGCGTTCCACATCCTGAACCTCCTTTTGTGTGCAATGTGCAGATCCTGGTCTGTTTCTTTCAGATCCTTTGCGTTATTTGCGGAGGAAGGATAGTTTTCAGACCTGCTCGCTTGTTCCCGTCTGCTGGCTGTATGCTTCTCATATTGTGCTGTCCCACCCAACCCCCGGAGAAGGTGCAGGTAAACCTCGTTAGAGATCCGTCCTCTTTGCTCTTCAGTGGTAGATCCGAAGAACGACTGCTGCCTCTGCCTGCTGTGCTTTGATATGATATAGTTGACATGTTTTTGGTCCATATTTGAAAAAATATTTTTAACCCATGTCGTATTCCTCCATTTTGTTTCCTTAGAATTAAGACTTCATCACAGTTGAACAGTTCTATAGAAACCTGACTGTTTCTCTCCCCCCTCCCCCCACCGCAGATGCAAGGCCCACCACCTGCAAAACAAAACAATTAGTTAGCTGAGAAGTAGCGTTCATGTTTAATTTAACTCCATTACCCTCTTTATTTCAGAGAGCAGCTGCTGTAATAAAAGAACATTTATTACAGTTGCTGCACAGTTTATTAGAAAACATCAAAACACCTGTTCCTTTCATACTGTAGCCGCAGTGCTGTGAAGAAGTGTTTGCCCCTTATAATGTTTGAAAAATCTGTAGCTAATTACAAAAGGCTGACTTGAGTTTTACCGGCCACACAAATGCCTTTTTTTTTTTTTGCCAAACTGGATAAAAATAGTATCAATGGGAGAATTCAAAGGTGAAAACCACTACTGACAAAAAAGACACAAGGACCTGCTCATCTAGACCGTCCCCAAAACTACTGGGAAAATATTCTGTGTACTGATTGGAAAAAAAGAGCAAGTCCACCTCTTTGATAAAAATGATCAAAATTATGGTTTTAGAGTCAAAGTCCGAACTTAAAAATGATTAAAATGCTGCATTTGCTCAGGTTATCTGTATCTGATAGAATTTGTTGAAATATTGGCAAAATTAAAATGTGACAAAAGAAAAAAAGATGAAATCTATAAAGGTGGAAATGCTCTTTCTGCACATTAGTTAGACAAAGTAGAATAATAATAATAATAATAATAATAATAATAATAATAATAATAAATTCCTCCCTTTGATGCATCACATAGTCTGAATATTTACCAGAGTTTGAGGAAAGTACAATCAAATCTCCATGTTCGGATCTGTGAATCCTTTCTTCCCCTCATTCACAAGGACGGGTTTCTCTGTCCTTGTATGCCAAACGAGAATCTGGTAAAAAAAAAAAAAAAAGCATGGAAACACAAACAGCAGAAACATTAGTGACATGCTGTTCTCTTAATGCACTGATTCAGCCTCATGTTCTTCAACTACAGACGATTCTGGACGCTGCTCCAGCAGTACATTCACCACCACGGGGCCTGTCTATGTGTAAAGAGCTACTTGAGCGTGAATCCTGCAGAGTGAAAGGAGGCAGTGTTGAAACAGGGTTTTCTTACAAATTTAGCACAGCCCTTTTTCAGCTTGTCCTCTTCTGACCACAGAATAATTGCTTCCTTCAAATGACTGACAGCTCTAAATTATTTGTTGTATAAACTTTTCCCTTTGTGGCACTGCTACAGTTTTCTCCCCGGTTCTTCTGGATACGTTTTTGTTCCATTACATCCTCCAAAGTCTTCATGCTGGCTTGCTTTTGCCCCAGAGACAGAACAAACACGCAGGAAAACGCTTGCAAAGGGTGGGGGAGAGAGGGGGAGGGAAACAAACTCAAAGTGTCAAGCTCATTTCCCTCTTCTCCCCTTTGTGTTGGTACCCTTCCTTCTTTCATCTTGCCTTGGCAGCAGTCATGAAATATGCATGAGCCGTGCCAGGAGCCCACTCCCTCTCTGCTCAGGTGTAGTGAGGAGGCGGGTAACCGTGACGCTCGCATCTGAAGTGGACGATTATAAGAAAAAGACATGCACATACACGACTTAACCCCCACCCCCTCCCTTTTGCTCCATCTTCACCACCCTTTTTGTCCATCTCCTGCACTCATCTGTAATCAGTGTGACGTCTCTGCCTCCTTCACCGAGTCCAATTCAGTTCCGTGAGCAGTTCCCTGAATCCCCTCTTTTCATTTAGGCCTGTGAAAGGCAGGAGAGGAGCAGGATGAAAACCTGGCTGAGAGTGCGTCCCTTCCCTTCCCCTCCTTTTCTTCTCCGCTCTATCTTTGTCTGTGTGTGTATGGGTGCTTGTGATGAGGACTGGCTTGCTGAAGGCCTCTGGCTGACTCCTCTTTGCCCGGAGAGAAAGCTTAGCGAGGTGACCCAGAGCAACAACTGCAAGAGGGAGCGGTAAAGCTGGAGAGAAAATAGCCCATCTGCACCAAGTGCTTATGGGAATAAATGCTTTTGTTTTTCTTTTTTTTTTGCAACTAGATATATTAAAGAATGTATATAGAAAAGGTTTTTCTGGTTCCTTGATTAGCAACCAAAAAAAAAAAGTTTTCTATAACGAGCAACGGCTATACTGTATTTTACTGATGCATCAAGGATAAAAGGGGCTCAAGCCCCCTGCGCCCCCCTCTGCACGTGCCTGGTGCATGTTAATACATAACGACCCATATTTTGTGCTTTTACTGTTAAAATACACAAATATAAATGTTTCTAGAGGGAGCCTCAAGTTTTAGCAGATTTTAGCATTTGTTGATTTTCACCGTGAATACTGGGGGTCCATAGAGGTTAAATTAGCAGTCGTTTTTAATTACTGTGAGCCTCATGTCAATATTTGTGTGCTTCGGCAGTGCTTGTGCTTCTTCTTTAAAGTTAAAAGAAGCCGCTCAGTGACTTGCACTGAATATGGAATTTGAGAACCATTTTTCCATGTTTATTAAAAAAGGCACCAACGGAAACTCTGTTGAGAAACAGATTTCTTGAAAAATAAAGTTTTGATGTTTTAATGATGTTTTAAGAGGACTTCTTGCCGTGTCCTCTGTTGCTGCAAGAAAATTTTATTTTGTCGCTGTGATCAGGATAACATTCATTAAAAAACCCAAAACAAAACAAAAAAAACATGGTCAGCACAGCCATTTAGGGTAATTTCTAAAAGACTGGGGGAAGGCGTTAGATTTTAAATGATTTTTTTGTCATTTGTGCAAACATATGAAATCATGTTGTTTCTATTGCTTGTTTCTTAAAATAATATAAACAATATTTTTAGAACCACCCCGTTTGCGGTTTTGGTCATGGTTGACAATGTTCACATCATTATCACATCGTTAAAATGACACTGGTGGCATGCAAGCCTCTACATTTATTGCTACGCTAAAACTCAGATGCAGCAACCAGAGGGGGGAGTATGTGTAAATTATTTTGCCACTCTTACTTGATTTTTATTTTATTTTTTTCAACAGATTTAAATTAAATCTACATTCACTAAGCATTTAACATAAAGTACTTTATAAGATTAATACTTTATGTTAATTAAGGCAGTGAACATAAAAATGAATAAATGAATGAATGAATGAAGAAGTTCCCAACTCAAAACCAATTTACATCCTGGACCTTATTTTGCAGATTTCGGACTGTGTCAAATACAGTTAAACTGTTTTCAGTTGAGCTGCTGAACTTTCATGATCAAAAAAAAAAAAAAAAAAAAAAACCTGAGGTTACCTTAGTGCAGTTGGCAGCTTTTGGCTCCAGGTCATTGAGTGTTACGAGTTCTCGGAGCAAGCTACTCTCCTGGTAGCCTCCCTTCACGCCGCGGAGCTTAAAGTACGCCTGTGGTTTGGCGAGGATGAGCTTCAGGTTGATGGCGAAGCCAGCCATGTCGATGGCAAATGGCCGGTGGGGGTCGAACACCGCCTTCCAGCCGTAGACCTTTCCGGCTGCGTTTACCTTGGGGGACTCGTAGCGCAGGCCACCCACGAAGGCCACAGGCCACACCGAGACTTTCCGAGTCGACCTCATCTAGCCGGAGGAGAGGAAGAGAGAGAGAGAGAGAGAGCATATTAGTGATCTGAAGGAGCATACATGACAGGAAGACAGTAGTTTAGCCTCAGTCAGCAGCGCTGCATCAGAGCATTGAAGGAGATGATTCATTCTGAAAGACGGTGAATATTGACCGTGCTGCTGTACCAAGTGCAGCTGACACACTGTTCAAGGGCTGCAGTACAATAAGATAATGAGGCGCAGCCATCTTAAGAGGGAGTAAACACGGGCAGAGCCAGGAGGCTTTAAAGGAACAGAGCTATTAGAGAAAATGGCTCAGCTTCCTGGTTGGCTCAAAAGATTCTTTAAGGTGGAACAGCACCATCCTCCTTTTTACTTCCCCCTTGTTTGGTCCTTTAATCTTCTGCGATCAAGCACTTTTGCCGCCCTCTCCTTTGTCGGTTGCTCCTCGGGTTCTTGCCACTCTGACAAAAAGCTGCAGCTGTAATAAAAGGTGCATTTTTATAATGAGGGTCGAAGAGGATTTAGAAATTGCAGAGGCATTTAGTCAAACTCGATGCAGCAGAAATAATGATGCCTCTCAAGTACCTCTGCAGTCACTGGTAAGATGCAGTGCTCGCCTGCACTGATGGAACAAGCAGACACATCGGACGCATTCGTACCTTTTCCGTTTCTGCTGAGCGTTCAGGTCAGGTGATTTAGGAGGAGCACAGTTTGAACATTACGAAGCGGCAGAAAACTTTGGGAGATTCATGGATGTGAGCTCCTGGGAGAAACAAGTAGCTGAGTCTGTTCTAATGAGCTCTAGGAAGTAACGGTGACACTGGAGAGATACTGGGTTTGTATGTGTCTACGTGCATGGTTGGGCTAAAAATATCCTCTGCCATTGGTCACATTTTTCTATCCAACATCATCTCTCATCACACTCTTATTCTGTCTTTTTGGTCTCCAGCTTGCTTTGTCGGCTACACAAACCGTATCTCCTCACGCCGTTTCAAGGATGAACGTTCTTTGGCAGGGAGTAAATCCGTCTATCGTCTGGCTGCGACGTCACTTGCCAGCTTCCTTCTTGCAGATATGTTTGCACCTTCCCCCACAACAAGAGAAAACAACAAATCAGGCCCCTTGCAGGTGGTGTCAAGAGGTTTGTCACTCTCCCATCCACGCTGGAAATGTGAAAATGAGTGTTCCGCTCGCTTCTTCTGGAGGGAATATCAGCCGGAGTGAAACTGACACAAATCCCCTCTTCTGCTGGCAGCCAAGCAAATGAAAATGCAACCAAGTTTCCCACCGCCTCACTCAGGCGAATATGATGGGTTTGTACACAATTCCTTGTGTGGTGTTGCTCCAGTTTCGCGAATGCATGCCAGTCTCGGGATTTAAGCTCGGTTTCCTGCTCCAGTTTGCTAGGGGCCACAGTACTGTGTTTGAGATGTTAGACTGAAGAAAGAAACAAAGTCCTTTGGTTGAAAAGACACATAAAAACCAATTATTCTTCTGAATTCTTCAGTCCTTAAGGATATTTCGGGAGACAATGGAAACTGCCCTATACACTTCTCTAATTTGTGGAGTCTATGGGTTATTATCCAAGTGAAAGATTTTCATAAAAGTTTCTCAAACTTTTCTTTGTTTCGAAAACATAATTTATTCAAGTTTAATCACTCCCCAGTGATTAAACTTGGGTAAACTTCAGCAAGCCCAGACCTGTTACATTCTTGTTGCTGAGAGGAGGCAAAAACTAGCCCAAAAACTAAATAAATTGACTCTCCAAAAGTTTAAAATTATAAGCCTTTCTTTGATTCAAGACCCTTTGAAATTGTTGATACTTTGGATAAACAATTTTCTACAAAAACACAACTGTTTTTTAACTTGTTTTGTTATATTTTTGAGTATTAAAAAATACAAACGATTTACATTTTTATTTAAAAAAATTTACGATTTTTGTGCTAAATGACTTTGACCATCTTGGCAAAAGGTTTGGACACTTCTGCTCTTGGATATTGACACAGACTGCAGATTTTGTACTGCTCGCTTTGCTCCCCCATTAATAACAGCTAAGGTTGTTAGCCATCAGTGGCTAACAACCTTAGCTGTTAAGGTTGTTCGGAATGTAAGCGCTATAATCATTTTGTCTTTAATTTAAAATTAAAATAGTGCTTTGTTTTGAAGTGACTCGTTGTCGTTGCTGTGCTTATTTCTTTTTTTACATTGCTATTCATACATTTATATAGCTTTGGCTTTTCTAAAAGTGGAGATAGGAAGTTATCTCAAAATTGACAGGACTCCAACCATCAACCATTTTACGGGGCTTGTCAGCAACTGACCAATCGGCGGTCGCAATTTGTATCGTACACGCCTATCTGAAGGAAATGAACCTCCAGATAGGTGGTTGTCAGTGGTTGCTAATGCTAACACGCTGCGGTCATAAAGATTTTGAGGAAAATAATAGGAAATTATGGTTCAGCTATGTCAGTAGAGAACATGCAAACCTGGCAGCTGTTACCCAGAGTGTGTAGAGGCGCAGAATTGAACTTGTTACATTTTAAAAACCCAAACGGAGTCTGGAATACTGCAAGAGATGAACCAAGGCCTGCCTGCAGCCGACCTCACGTCCACTTGAATGAAACTGTGATCAACACCTACCACATGTTGTCTGCCAGAAGGTAACTGATAGTAAATATCCCTTTCCATTGTCATAAGGACACTTACTGATAGTCAAATCAAAGATTAATAAGTGAAGGTAGTTATCCTTGATTGTATGTGTAAATTCCAATGGTAGCACTATGGCAGCTTGGAAACGTGCTGCAGTAGCTGTGGTATTTAAATTTAAGAACCTTTTTATGCTACTGTTTATTTTTAAGTATTTTCCTGAAGGCAGAGTTTCACAAGCTTGTATCATTTAAATCATTACTCACCCGCTTTGTACATGCAAAATAGTCTGACAGCTTTCACACTCACATCCAAAGAGACTTTGTGCCCCACATTCTTCCTCTGGCTGCAAAAGACTTGGGCTTTAACGTTTCTCCGTTGTTTCACATAAATAACCTTGTAGACCTGATGCACGACTCGTTGGAGATTTTTTTTTTTTTTTTTTGTTTTTTTTTTTTTCCTGGGGGTTGGCTCATAAAGCAAAATGACTCAAAAAATGTCTTGGGTAAGACATCGAGTTTCCTTACTTTTACAAACTTATTACATAGTTTGTCGGATATTCGCTCTACTTCCGCATGGGGACGGTGTCGGCATCAGTTCAATTTTTATGCATCCTTTATTCCATGAATGTTGGATATTTTTAAAGATTGCTTACTAAGTGAAATGGTGACAAGGGACAATAACACTACAGTATACTAAATAGTGAATTAAAAATAAGGCTTTGGAGGAGAACTTTGCATGCATCATTATTCTTTTATTAAGTATTCACAAGATTTAATTAAGGACTGACCTAAAAAGTATATTCACATTCAAGAATATATTTATCATTGTCTATGTTGCTGCAGTTGATGGATTTAAATATCTTAGTGTGCATTCATGAAAGCAGCATAAAAATGTTCTCCATTGCTTCACAATCTTAGCAGTATTACTTGTTTACTTATTGTTCTCATTCTTTACAAATCAAACTGTTCTTGTCTTGAAATTTATTAAGTTTAAACATTTGTCAGTTAATTTAAATGTTGGTAAATGGGAAACTTTTAATACATAAATGCTTATTTTTTTCTTTCTTGCATGTAATTTGAAATTTTGAACATGAGCAATATCTGGTTTGCACACAATTAGCACACTTTGAATTAGCATTGCAGCCTGTGGTTGTTACTGTCTTATTGACTATGAGTGAGTGCTGGGGCTCGTTTGTGGAAGATTTTCCCTTGGGGACAATAATGTCTGAAGTGTAAGACTCAAAGGATCAGCAACATGAAGACCCTGTTGAGAGTGCTTTTCATATAAAACTCCTATTAAGCCAGGGGTGTCAAACTCAATTTCACCGAGGGCCACTTCAGCATATTGGCC
>NW_015113491.1:0-9033 GCF_001443285.1 Poecilia latipinna
TAATATTAGAGAAATGTGGCTCTTTAGCGAGGTGATGACTTTTTTCTTGCATATTGTTAAATGATTATTTGGTTTAAATTGCAGCATTAAGTAAAAATTCAAGATGAATTAACTTAAAAAACATTTAGACAACTTGTCTCTTGTTGTTAAATTAACTTTATGAACTTTAATTTCTAAATTAAAACCAAAATATTTTCCTTGTTGACTTAAACTGCATGTTCAAGGCAACAAACAGATGGACTTTCATTTTCAAGTTAAATCACCTTCAAGTGTTTTACAGTGCAGAACTTGTGTTAGGGCTAGATGGTCCCTCTGTGTGCTGGGGGGGTTCTGATGAGGAACCGGTGAGTCCTGTTAGAGAAAGGGACGTGGAAAACCTCCAGTTATCACCTCCATCACCCAACCACAGACAGGAAGAGGACATTCTGTAAAAGCTCAAATTCAGGGGAGCCAACTTGAAGATGATGTGATTTTTTCTTATCTCTATACATCAAAGTTACATCTGCCACTTACTACTGCAGCTTTATTAGTAGTATTGGATTTCGCTGTTTTAATAATTTGAGACTGCAATTTTAGCTATAATTGATAAATGGGAAAAAAAGATTCAGTGCCATTTGCATAGCAGACAAAATTTATAACTAAAATGTATAAATATTGAAACGTATGGAGAGAAACAAGCTGGTGCCCAAAACAATCTATGCTCTAAGTCACAATGAAAGATGTGGTAAGCTGTCCTCAGTCTCTGCAGCTTCTTAATTACTGCATTAGCATTCAGACAAACTTTAACAGGGAGTCGAAGGAGGAAAATGTCATTGCATCTGATTTTGTTTGGCTGTGAAGAGTCTCTGCAAGCTTCCATTTTTTAACTGGAGGTTAATAATGAAAGGATGACACTGGTTGCACCTTAACTTCTCTGCTAATGACAACAGGTTTATTTATTAGCTATTCAAATATGTTTAGCTCATTGTTGGCTGTTTATTCTGCCATGAAAAGGAGGTGACCAGTGAAAACTAAGGGGCCGATTTTGGATCCGTCTATATGTAATAGAAATGGCCATTAAATTTAATTAAACTTTGTGATGGGAATTACATGGAATGCTTTCAAGAAAGGCTAAAAGATATAAAGAGAATTACTCACTTGCTTGCGATTATTTATACGTTTGTAATGAACTATTGAAGAAAGAGCTGCAGAACATGCTGTTACAAATGTACCTTTGTGTGAAACAGAATCTTCATAATGTCTTATGTGGTCCTAAACTGAACAAATGAACGTGAGACTTATATTAAATAAGGATGCAGCAAAACAAAAACAGCAATAAAAAAAGATAATAAAAAGTTAACATGTAAATCAAAAGCAAAGTATTTCAAATGATGCAAATATAAAACATGAGTAAGGCAAAGTAAGCTGCCACAGGAGAGGAATGCTGTATAAATGAAGAGATTAAGACCAAACAAAACAACTACAGGCAAACAGATGAGATGTAAGAGGGAACAATACATGATAAGACTTGAAAGGAGGAGAAGAGCTGGTTAGATGATGAAAGAAAAACAGAAAGAGAAAAGCATCAAACCAAAGGATACTGTGACAAAGTAGGATGAGAGAGGGAGGCTGAGGTGGTTAGGATGAAGATGAGGAGGGAAGAGAGGAGGGTTAGTTATATATTTTCTTTTTTTTTCTTTTTTTGCTGTGCATGAGTCATCATCAGATCCTATTATGACTGAAGCAGCGTTACTGCCCTCGCCCACTGCTAACCTACGGCTACATGCCTTCTACATGCAAAGCAAACACACACAGACTGCCGCAGCTATTTTCATGAGGACACTGCAAAGGGTGTGTGAAAGTACAGTGACAAGATTACAATATAGATACACTTACAACAAATCAGATTAGATTAAGTGAGCTCTTAGTGAATGTTTACGCTACGTTTACCTACAAACTCTACTGGAGCCGTGTGAAATTAAAGAGTAAGCAGTCAGATGAAATGGTAATGCTGAAGCTAAAAAAATGATCATCAAAATAATACTTTGCATGTTTGAAATGCACAATAACTCATTATTTGTGTCTCTGGACTGTAATACTTGGGAATGACATATTTAAATTAAGCATAAGCAAATTAAAAGCTTTGATAAAGAAAGTAAATGTGGTGATAAGTCCAATCTTATTGAGATGAAAACCCATTAAATGCTAAGAAATGGCATTGGGTCACAAAAAGGCAATGTTCACACAGCAGGTCTTGATGCTCAATTCTGATTTTTTGTGTGTTTTAATTTATACTACTAATTAAATGTGACTGCAATCAGATTTCTGTGTGAACAGTTTATTACCCCGACACGGCCTGCATGTGCAGAAGAACGTAGACGTCACATTGGACACATGTCCAGTTTATGTGGAAGTGGCATAAACAGGATTATTTTTTGAAACAATCGGAATTAGGTCCGATGAAAAAGTCAGATATCGGTCGTATTTAGACAAAAAAGTCGGATTTGCCTGCAGTGTGAGCACAGCCTATGATGTGGCTAACTTTTAATTAGCAGAAAATGAGTTTGACCAGAGCTGCCTAAAATGGGACCGGCACCGATCTTAGCTGACAAGTTGGTGGCAACTGGGTTAGGATATAAAAACATTTAGATGTAAAATATTGGAAACATATTGGCATATGAAGCTTATTTCTGGTAAAATAACAAGACTTCAGTGAACATATTCTACAAATTTAACCTATTTCAGCTTATTTTCATATGTTTTTACTTGCCTGTTTTTCCACAGTCTGATGGATAATCACTATTTTAAAAAATCCCTTTGACTCCACATCCTGTACCAGGAAATTCATGGATGAAAGCCACCTTCCAAATGCTGCCACTCTGAAATAGGGAGCAGTGGGACAAACATGATGAAACCCTGAGCCTCAGGCTACTGCCACATGGCAGATGCTGTTAGCTGCACTTTCAGCTGGTTTCAGGAAGAATTCACCTTTTGTTGAACAGCCTCTTCGTATATATCAACTAATATTGTATTTTGCACCTAGAAATCAGAGATGATTTGTAAGTTCTATCTCATCTAGTAAAAAAAAAAGAAAAATCAAACCATTAGCCGCCTGGAGGTATTGCTGTCAAGATTTCTCCAGTAGTCTGAACTCTCCTACAGGAGTAACCAGGATCTGTTGTTTCAAACTGAGCTGATAAATGATGAAATACATCCATGAATCTCTGACAACAAGCACAAACATCCCCATGTATAGAAAACCTCTCAGTGACTGTTGCATCACAAGCTTTACTTTTATTTCGGTCAAATAGTTTAAATCCTCTTGCCTTCTTGTCCTGTGTGTCATACAGCTGGTGCCAGACTGTAAACTAGCCAGAGCAATGCAATTCAATACAATACAATACAATACAATACAATACAATACAATACAATACAATACAATACAACTAGCCAGCTCGTGTGCAAGAGAAATCTGGGACCAGGGACAAAGTTAAATTGAATGATGATACCGTTAACCCTCAATCATGAATGATTTTCAAAATTAGGTTGTCCTCTAAGGTGCATAATTAATTTCCAATTAAAAGCAGATATTGAGTGTGGATGTAGAATCACATTAACCCTGTATAATCAATGAGGTTCAAAGCGTCTATTTAATATTATCCAGTTTTATCTGTATGTACTTTTTTCACAGAATCTGTTTCATAACTTCATATCAATTCTGCAGTAATTTCCTGAAAGTTGCATATCTTCCTTCACTGCTACTGAAAGTGGTGCAGAAGAAAATCTAAACACAGATTGTTGTAACCAGATTATTTTAATCAATTAGTTTCCAAAACTAAATAAATTATTACAATTAATTTCAAGAGTCTTCCTAATTAAAAAAAACATTTACTCAAAAGTACCAAGATATGACTGAATCAGAAGATGCAGCTACTTATATTTGCTATGTAGAACAAGCAGTTATTAAAATAGCATAAAATAAAAATATTAATTTAGTAACATGGAGAAAATTAAATGTTTTTTTGCAGTTGAAATAATTTAAATAATTTCATTTTCAATCATTTTAAATCGTTTTCATTACTTAAAGAAGAACACACTTAAAAGGAGTCACTAGAAAGGTGTTAAATCTGAACAATTAACTTCACAACAAGCAATTCTCTAAAATATTTCTAATATATCTAACATATTTTTATCAAAGTAGCAGTGTGATGTAAATATCACTTTACTGTGACGTCAGAGACTACATAATAATTGTACAAGAGAAAACCACAGGCCGGCTTTTCAAACTTCATTTTCAAGCTTTTTATAATTGTGACTCATTTTATTCTTGTTTTTATGACTGTTCAGCACTTTAAGAGATTTTAAACAGCATAACAAATAAAATGTATTATTATTGTTGTAGCAGCCTAAGAGGGAATGGCCGCCACTGTAACGACTCATGGAACTATGTTTACGACGTCGCCGTGTTGCTGCAGGGTTTACAATTAAAGCTGTTATTATTTTTGCTATGCAGACACAGAGATGTCCAGTCTGTGTTTGGCTGACTTTTTGGCCAGCGCTCCACCACCACGAGCGAAATTAATTGGGCCTGTGTTGCTGCTTCAGCTGTGGTTCAAAGTTAATAAGGCTGCAATTCTGAGGCTGCAGGAACACTGGATTTGTACTTTGACATAAAATTTCTGATTCCTTTCTATTATTATTGCTGCATTTGCCCCAAGGTGAGGAAGGCAAGGAAGAAAAGGATTCTGACAGCTTTAGTAGAAACAGACTAACACAGATGGAGGGAGATATTCACAAAATACAACATACATGTGCTTATTGATAAAAAATAATAATAATATAAATACAAAATGGTAAGAAAGAAATACTACTAAATCAAGGAGCAACCCATAAACCATAGCACCAATTCAAGGTGTCATGTAAAACATTAAAATCATGAGAATAAGTACAGATGACTTTACATAAGCCATGCAAGTGAAAAGCTTCTCATAGCTCCAGTCCAAATTCACAAAGCTTTAACAGCAAACAGTGTCAGGTAGATGCTGTAATGTTGGGATTGTAAAACGGCTCCTTCTGCTCTCATCTGCTGTTTGCTCGGCCCAGATGTAGTAATTAGACTTGATTCCCCAAAATTTGGTGTCAGTAAAAATAATTGGAATCTGAAAGCTGAACGAGTTATGAACGTTTACAAGGAACGTTTTAAAAGCAATTAATAGATACATTTTTAAAATATAGAATTTTCAATGAGACAATATCTTACTTAAATGTAAAGTTGTCTTTTCATTATGTTTTAGTAATAGA
The DNA here is from genome assembly GCF_001443285.1 of Poecilia latipinna. Lineage (NCBI taxonomy): Eukaryota > Metazoa > Chordata > Actinopteri > Cyprinodontiformes > Poeciliidae > Poecilia > Poecilia latipinna. The sequence goes on from NW_015113491.1 coordinate 5,281, forward strand.
TATTCGCTTTTTTCACCTTATGATGTGCAAAAGAGTTGCAATAAGTTTTAAAAGTGTCGAGATAAATCTAAAAGTTGGGCTGTTTCTCAGGGAATTCTGGCTTATTTCAGCAAACTGACTTTCCTGTAAAATGTCCTGCTGATGTTGCCAGCAGCAGCTCAGGCTGAGTTTTCTTTGTGACTCTTATCAACCTTCTGATTTCCTAATATCATGTCTTTCCTAATACCCCAATGCACTTCTGATCCATCTTTGACGGCAGACCTACACATATTAAAGTGTTTTAATGCTGGAGCTAAGCCACATACTAAAGCTTCTAACAGTCAAAGTCTTGCTCTCTCTTAACAAGCACATTATTTGATCTTCTAGCCTCCTGATTAATGGGATTTCCTCTCAGTTGATAAGCAGAAGAAACCAGCCTTTCTATCTTTCCCCTTCAAACTGCTCTCTGCTTCATCTTTTTATGATTCTCTTTCTGCCTCTTTTCATTTGCATTTTCATCGTTATCTTCTTTTTACTCCTTTATTTTCACCTCATCTTAATGCAGAAGATGAGGTGAAAATAACAGACATTGTTATTTGCACCCTTAGATTTATCCCTGTATCTCCTGCCTCTTCTCTCCTTGGTACAAACAAACATCGTTCATGCTGGATTTCTTACCCTTTATCGCTCCTTCAATGAGATGTTCAGATCAAACAATTCTAATCAATCAACTATAAAAAATATATTCTGGTGAAAACTTGCTCTGAATTTCATTAAAGCCAAATATCAAGGTTAGAAGTCGCCTGTCTCGTTGGATAGAGGAAGAAGAATCAACGTATGCAGCCTGACCTGACGTCTTCTCATGTTTATCCAGCATGATAGACGTGATGCTGTGTATTTATGCCAGTTCATTTTACAGAATGACACTCCTAATAATATTTTGCTCATCCTTAATGCTTGCCAAGTGAAGATCTTCTGCATATCTGCCATGGATTTCTTGAAAAAGCAGAGGCAGTTCTGCTGCTATAAATGTCCCCATAAAAATGAAAGACTGGACAATAACAGGCATTGATCCGTAAGTTGCTGGTCAGTGGACAGCAACTTTTCAGCTTCTTGCACAGCCATGTTTTATTTGCACCTTTCTCTAACACTCACAAACACACTCTGCACAGATTTTGTCCTTCTGCTAAAATTTAAACACCCACTATATCTTTCTGACACTCACACTAGTAGCTTAGGCTAAAAAAAGGATTGCCAATTGCAATATTGTCATCCATCCAAATTATTTAAAAGCCTATGCAAATTTCTGTAAGTCCCTCTCATTCAAACATTTAAGGAATATCGTTTAAAACTGGAGCATGTCAATAAATGGAAAATAAAAACCTGAGTCCTGGGGTGTGCAGGAGCAGGAGTCATGAACGAATGTCTCCATATCGGCTTTAACTGCTTATCCTTTCAGGGCCACAGGGAACGAGAGGTGGGTACACCTGGACAGGTCACCGGACTACCACAGGTCAACCCAGAGAAGCAGAGGACAAACTGCCGTGAATGTGACTCAGGGCAATTTGAAGAAAATGTTTTTGGACTGTGGAGCAGGTTGGAGCACCTGGAGACAGACCTGGCCCGTTTAATGTTTTTTAATATAAATACACATTTATGTAGCTTTTCAAATAAAATAACCATGTTTGCAAAATGCTAGTTATGCTCAGATTCACATTAACATTAGCTCATACATTTCACAAATCCAAGAATCTAATGTTTCCAATATCTGAAGTCTTAAAATGCTAAGTCAGCCCAACCAAGTAAGAGTAACAATAATTCATAAAAGTCAAAGTAACCAGTAAAACTAATCCCAGTAAATGTAACTAGTATTACCCACCTCTGAATGCAAACAAAAAAATGGAACCTGTTCTTATTAATCAGTTAATGAAGCTTATTGTGATAAACTGGCATGGATTATCTAGTCATCATTTAGCTAACATCATCCCACTGATGTATTTATTTTACAATCATTTTGTGTTTCATCCCTTGACAGACAACAATATTTTTTGTTGTCTGTCGTTACATCCGGTTGGTTTTCCATAACCCAGCTCCCAATGGACTGAACATCCTTCCATCTCCACTGACTTTGGGGGAAAGTTACATTTTCACTTCTAACCCATCCTAAGCAGAGAAGTCTTTTAAACAATTTCAGCTTCACAGGATTCATTTACCTGAAGATCTACTGAAGACGAATCCCAGTGATGACCTGTACAGTAAATTAAGCCTTCGTCCATTCATCTGGAAGCCAGAAGTCTCTAAACTGTTTGTTTTATCTGTGGATAATGGCTGACCAAGAACAAAACTCTCAGCTTTAGAAAGCGCGTGTAGAACTACCACACCCAGAAGAAGCCAAAGTGAAGGGTGTGCAGAGACAATCCCTAGTGAGGAAGAAGCATGGACTGAATTCTCTAAGGAAATGAATAAATTGTGCAAAATCATGTGAGACTGCAAAACTGCTTATCAACTGCCTGGAGAAACTGCTCTCTCACAGCATAAAGATCCTGCTCTGCAGTAAAGGTATCAGTCAGCATGTGGTGTTTTTTTCTAGTTTTGGGGAGGTCTTCTATGGTATGTTATCAAAAATGCAGTGGGGGCTCCAATGTGTGCCATATGACAGGTGGAAGTAGATTAAGAGGGATTTAATGAACATCCATGGTGATTTAGTGATTAATGATTCGGGTGGCTGTGCATCACGGCTCTGGGAAGAAAATAATGACCCAAGTGTGTAGGATGAGTGTAAGTGCAGGTAAAGACCTATTTGGTAAGGATTGGTTGGCTGCGCTCTGCTGCTACTGCCAAACACACACAACAAGAATCTGTTGTTTTCTTAGAAAATGATGAAGATGTACATTCTGTACAGTCCATATTCCAGCCCTGGAGCGTTTCCCTTCAGAGGATAGCAGCATTATAACTGTCTTCACAATGAATGAGTGTGAACCATTTTCTCCATCCATATTCTTATTTACTGAGTGGAGGTCAGTTATCTCATGATGCAACATCTCATGATAGTAATGTGACACTGTTAAACTCAGGATAACTTTGAGACTGTGATTCTGAAGTAAACTTTCACATTGCACTGATAAGCTTAATAAATAAAGACTGCTTCTAATAAGCAGCATATGGCTGGTCAGTACAGTATGTCATTGGATTGACCAGTAATACATTAGCAAAAAAAGAGAAGATGTAATATTTTCTAAGCCAAGTAAGAGTTCTGAATTTGTCATTTATTTTATCGTCAGTTGGAAATAAAAAAAATTTAGAAACATGGAGCCAGACTGGTTTGTTCTACTCCAAACTGAGATTCTTTAAAACATTTAATGTGCAGCACAGAAAAAAAAGCAGTAATGCAAACAGTTATTTAGTCTAACAACTTTTAAACGCAAACATTGAGGCAGGTGTGATTCCAAGTTTCCTTGAAGTTTTTTTTTTTTTTTTTTTAAATATGGTCCTGTACATTAGATCTGAATGTTTAGTTACATCGATGGCTTGGAGAATCACTAGTAGAGTTTTTACCAACTGAATCAAACTGTCTTTCATGACATACTCAACTCAATCCAAGCTGTTGGGGAACTCAGTGACCTGGATGAGCTATTGAAGGAAAACTCTTCCCCATGGCTATGTCAATATCAATCTGTTTTAGCCGCATGTGACACCAAACTGTTTTCTACGGAGCCCCTAAGGCAGGGGTGGCCAAGTCCAGTCCTCGAGAGCCACCATCCTGCAAGTTTTAGA
>NW_015113491.1:12802-25205 GCF_001443285.1 Poecilia latipinna
GTTTTCTCATTTGCACACTCACAAATTAGCACCATCACGCTCACGTGCACACTGTAGCTGACCAACATCCTTTCTGTCCGCCTCCCCCTGTGTTCACGCTGCAGGGCCAACAAGCAGACTGTGTGCGTGTGCGGGCGTCTTTTACACAAGCATACACACTGGCACACGCACCACAGCCACCATGACCTGCCAGCATCTGTAGCCTCGCGCCATCTCTGCTGAAACGGCGGAACAAACCCGGCCTGACACGTGTGCGCACCGCGCGCGGCTACAACAGACCATGCGCGACAGTGCACGCGCTCAAACAGAAGTCACAAAACTCACAGACAATCGTTTTCTCTCACACACTAACACACGCACGGTCGCAAAGCTGCAGGTGCTATTCAGTCAGACTGCGCGCGCAAACCATGAGCGCGCGCGCACGCAGACTCCCAGTGATGCAGAAAAGTCTGGACACATGAAGCAGAAAGCGCAAAGATTCAAAGTGACTCCGGAAACAAGCTGCTCACATCTCAGCGCAGATCTTAAAACCTCACGTTATCCGCGCGCAAACGCGCACTGCAACACGCGCCCGCATCCAAACACGCTGACGCCAACACAGCGCGCATTCATTAGTTTGGCTTTCCTACCTTCCTCGTGCATCCGTTGCAGGCAAAAAGTGAGGTTCCGCCGCCAACCCGGCATGCTGCTTAGGAGCAGGAGAGGTCGAGCTGCTGAAGATGAAGGGGATTAAAACCTGGAGGTGATGAAGAGGAGTGATGGTGGTGATGAGGGGGGTAGATCCTGTCCAGAGGAGACGGTGGCGGGAAGCAAAAAGCAGACTCAGTTAATTTAACCTGAATATTCCTTCCTCTTCCTCCTTTTTGTCTTTTCCTCCGGTTTGTTGGTGTTAACGGGGAGTAGCTGCTGCTCTCTCCAGTAAGACCTCGCTGACAGTTTGTGTGACAGTCGGTCCCGCTGCGGCACCAAAGCTCCCTCTACCTCAGTTACTCCCTCTCACTCTGAGACCATCCACTTTTTTTCTTTAATTCACTCTTTTCGTCTCTCCGTATTCTGCCTCTCACTCTTTTGTAAAGCCGGTTTTTCTCCCTTTTAAATTTCCTCCCTCTCCCCATCCATCTATGTCCCTTCCCCCATTCCACTTTTTCTTCTAGCCAATCTCACTCTGGCGAGTCAGCCATAAATTGGTGGGTTTTTTTCTTTCTATCTCAGTCTAACTCTTCTTTAGTTCTCAAAGTTCTGAAGATGTCACTTGTGTAAAGAAAACTTCTGGAGTAAGCCATACAAACACTTCAGACAGTATCGGGTAAAAGATTTTTTTAAAACTAAAAGCAGCTGCGGTGAAGAGTAATAAAAAGAAAATAATTCCACAGATCATTTCAGTTTTCCTGCTCCCAGGCTGAAGTAGGATCTACTAATTATTAACTACGGTTATGGTTTTATTTAAAGGGAGTGTATGTAAAAGTGACTTTTTTTAGCTTAATATCAAGTTATTAGTTTATTCCCTCATCGAAAATATCCCCGGAGTTCTGCTGTGATTCTTTCATGCATGTTTAAAAAGTCTTTCCTGTGGCAGCCATTCAGGGCTCCGTCTGGCTGCTGTTTGCATAAAGCTGCTCCTCCAGTTGCTCTCCAGGCTCCTCCCACCCAGCACCAGGCTCCTTCAGACTAGTGGCAACATCAGTTAACAACGCCTGGTTGAACTGCAAGTCTGCTGCACTCATCATATGAACTAATTCTCAGTGCAAAGCTCCTGTGAAGGTTCTGAAGGCAGAACAGGAGCTTCTTAAAGAGACAGACGCTGTTTGCTTCTTGTCTTTTATCTCTTCTGTTTATTTGCTCATTGCCCTGCATATGACCTCGATTTCAGTCATTCACTGTCTCCACATACCCAGTTTATTGTTGTCAGTCATTATGTTTGCAATCTAACTAACTCCAATGTACATGAAACAAGCTTTGTTCTTCAGAACATGAAATTAGAGATAGCCTGAAGGATGTCTACAATATACAGATTCAAGACTGAAGATTTGTGAATTCACAATTTTAAACCCATCTGATGTCTGAAATGTTGTAGCCAAATCCAAACTTCTGAATGCTCATTGTTATTCTTAATATCTATATGCACAGGATTAAAATGACAAAAATCTGTAATATTCTCATAGAACTGTCACTCATGGCTTGCAAAAGAGTTAGTTATGGAGTTCCATGGTGTTTGATATTTGTTCACATTTTGTCACATCATGGTGAAAAACCAGGATGTATTTTTACTGAAATGTGTGTTGTAAATAGATTTTTGAAGAGGACATAAAATGGTACAAGGTTCACCAGCTGTTTTTAAAATCTCTGCCAGGCATTTGTATCCAGTCCCCTTTACTCTTGTGCTTTTATTTACCAGCCAGTGCACCTAATTGCCTCTAAGAGTTACCAGATCAATAAATTAAGTCATGTGTGTATTTTAATTTCATAATGCATCAGAAAAGTTGCAAAGATCAGCCAGGCAGCTCATGGCATAATACCATGGATAAGTTCAAAGGAAGGCTGGGTTTTGTAACCACATTCAAAGCTTTGAACATGTCACTGATTACTGTTCAGGGATCTTATCTGAAAGGCTTGGGAACATCAGTCTGTGTGCAGTCAATCTATAGAAAGTGACTTACAGATAGCAAACCTGGAAGATAACTTTTAGGGGCCTGTGGAGGAGATTAACCTTCCAGCAGGACAATTATCTAAAAATTACAGCTATAGCTGAAAAAGACTGGCTTACATCAATCTGTATTCCTGCATGAGAATGGCTAAGTCAATGTCCAGATTCTTCAATTGTGGCAAGACTTGAAAATGATTATCCGCAGGCGCTCTCCATCTAATCAGACTGAGCTGGGGGTTTATTCCAAAGTACAATGGAAAAAAATGATGTCCATTGCAGGTGTACTAAAAATGACATGTATGTCATTTGCAGTCACAGGTGCATACACCAAACCTGGAGCATGCACCTGTGACTGTAGTATGTTGAATGTTTGTATTATCCTGTTCGCTCATATTTTGTTTTCCAGATGAAGAAATGACTTAATAAAAGTCATAGATCTTTTATCCACTTGGTTCATTTGAACACTCTGATTGCTTAAAACAGCCCAACTTTGTGATTGTGAGATGTTTTGCTTTAAAAAAGGGAAGGGAAAGGAAGAGAAGTATAATTTATATGTAAATGTAGTTCATACATAAATGATGTGTCACTGAGACAGAGTATCACTATGCTACCACTTAATGTGGGAGGAATTTATGTTTAAAATACATAACCATATAGAGGGAAATAGGACCATATTTCAGCTTTCATAAAAAACTAGATTGTATCTGATTGTATCTAAAAGAATTTCCTCTTCATGTTCATTTACAAACTTAATATTTCAAATAATTTGTACAATGCAGAGGAATACAACACATTCACACTGACCGGAAATGAAAACATACGGAATGTTTAGTGGAGAAGTTTGACCTCTTGTGGACAGTTTAGGCTACTGCAACTTCCTCACAACATACAGGAAAGCAGTTTTATATTCAGTTTTCTTGTAACATTGTTTACTTATAGCGCATCACACCTCTTAATAAAATTATTTTTGTTTATATCTGCTTCAGTGTGTATGTACTTTGAAGCAACAGAAAATGAAAATGCAGAAGTATACTTTATGTGTAATGAAATGCAGAAGTTGGCCAACAATTACTTGGGTAGATTCCTGCTCACAGCTGCAGGGCTCCGATACGAAAGAATTAAAGAAGCACATGTTTGAGGCGCTTGTAAATATTTTGCAATAGCTGCATTTGAATTGTGATGTGAGTGAAGGGATGAAAGAGGAAGCATTAAGAACTGACTCTGTCTATCTGTCTGTCTATCTGATGGTAATATGTTGGGGGAATCAGACTGACAAAGTTTTGCAGTGCATAATATATGTGATCTAAACAATATCTGCCCCAATTGTTGGACTTTTTTAAGATCCTCTTGGACACTTGGGTGAAGTGGAGGGTAATAAAACACTGAGCATTATCTTCCAAAAGGCACCGACTCCTTAGATTGTTCCTCGTTGTTCTGTGTTTTCTCTTTCACTTCCATTGTTTCTCTGTTGTTGGGTTTATTTCAAATCCAAGCAGATGATGAACTGCTTTTTGAGATGATCCATTCTACCAGACAGGTTCTGTTTGGTTCTGGCAATCATCAGGTCTGGATGTGGGTTGTAAAACTGAACCAAAAAAGGTTATGTAGATTCAGATCAAAATTTAGCAAATGAAAAGAAAAAAAACGTTTTCCCACATTTTTTTCTGATATAAAATAGGTTTGATGATGTCTTGGAGTGACAGAAAATAGTAAAAACTGGAGAAAGTGGAGCAATACTTTCTCACAGCGGTGTACAAGATTTGTGTAATGATCAAAGCAAAACGTTTGATCATTATTTAAGTAAGATCCAGTTTCACACAACCAACCTCTACAGCATGGCTCAAGATGACTTTTACCTTCTTCCAGAGGAAGTTGCCTCAGAGGTAGGCGGTTTCTAACTGCTCTCTCCAGTTCTCTGCTGATAGGCTGACATGTGTTTCTGTATGAACACATCCTCTGTTCTTCACGCCATACGTTTCGGACACGCCCGTTGAGTCTACCTGTGCAGGCAGGACGCTGTTCGGCGCCTCACGTGATGCGGTGACGCTGACAGAGGTACGGACAGCGGCAGCAGTCAGACCCAGCTCTCGGTCAGTCCGCATCAGCATCATCACCAGGACGAAGCATCTCTGCATTTCATCCGGACTTAGGTATTTCTAAATACCGTAATTATTCCTGCCTCCGTCAGTCTGTGAGCTCAGCGTCCTTCCTTCATATCCGTTTTTTTTTTTTTTTTTTTTTTTTTTTGCAGACTTTGGAGCCATGCGTGGGCCAGCTGCAGCGGGGTTCTCGGTGCTGACCGCCTTTCTGCTCTGCGGGCCGCTCCTCTGCGCCGCGGCCAGGAGCCAGCAGCACAATGACCGACCCATCATCGGTAAAACATGAGCGTCATTTATTGTCCTCCAAAAAGCGCCTGCAGGGTGCTCATCGGATTATCGTAGCTCTTATGTAATATTTCGGGAATGTTCGAGAAAAAGGTGTCTGAGTGTGGGGGAGCAATGGAGACTGTGCAAACCCCGTGTGTGGCTGGAGTACTGGTGAGCTTTAAAAAAGGAGAAAAAACATGATAGTATAATAATTCTGCATTTTATCAGTAGTACTTCCTGAATGAACCAACTCAAGTTTGATTAGCAACAAACACATTCAAGAGTAACATTTTAGACAAAATCTTAAAATGTAAGGTAAATACTGAAACTGAAACTTTAGAAAGTCTCTCTTTTGCAGAAGCTCTTATAAGCTCAAGTAACAACCTTTGGAGCTTGTCTGTTTTTCTTATGGTCAGGGTTAATTAAAAATATGGCTTATTTCATCACAAAGCTTCAGGGTTAAGGAAGGCATCTTTGGTCAGAGAGGTGCAGAAAGACTTTGCAGAGTTGAGTAAAACATCCAGTCATTGTGGTTAGAGGTGTGTGAGCATCACTCACAGAAAGACAAACTGTAGAAGTGTCATATTTCTGCAAGTCATGCTGTGGACTGCTTTATGTGTCTTTTCATGTCTGTTAGATGACTAGACTTGTTAGACTTGTTGACTGAGGCCAGAAGTGAACAGCAGTTTGGTTTCATGCCATGTGCAGCTGTTGCATTGAGAATGTTAATAGATAATGTCATGTTTTTATAGATCTAGAGAAAGATTATGGCAGGGTATGGTTCTGTACTGTATGAGGACGTCTGGAGTAGCACAGAAGTGCAGGAGATGGATGGGAGCCGTAAGACTGTGGTAAGGTGTGCTGTAGGAGTGACAGAAGAGAAAAGTGTCAGATGTGACCAAAGCATATCAACGAGAATCAAAGGAAAGGTGTGCAAGACATTGTTGAGAGCAGTGATGCCGTTTGGTTTGGAGACAGTGGTAATGATGAGGAGACAGCAGGCAGAGCTGGAGGCAGCACAGAGGAAGATGTTGAGGTTTTCTTTGGGAGTGACAAGCAGGGATGAGATCCAGTATGAATGCATCAGAGGAACAGCTCATGTGTTGGAGATAAAGCCAGAGAAGCCAGAGTGAGATGTGTTGGACATGTTAGGGGACGGATAGTGAGTCCATTGGTAAAAGGATTTTAAGGAAGAAACTGCCAGGTCAGAGACTTAGAGGAAAACCAAAGAGATTTATGGATGGAGTGAAAGAGGACATGAAGGCAGCTGGTGTGAAGCTGTGAACGAAAAGGTTAGATGGAGACAGAGGACTCACTGCAGAAAGGGACAAGCAGACAGGAAAACAAGAAGATGAGTTAGACCTCCTTCCTCCTTCAAAGTAATCTTATTAAAAGTGTTTTAATCAGTGTGTCCTTTTTCACTTCTGCAGCTGAACATGTCAGTGTATGACAGGGGAGAGAAAAGAGAGGGGGGACAAGACAAAAGATCCAATAAATATCCATCACTGGATGTGATGGCTGACCAGTCGCTGTATGCCAAGTATTCAGTTAAGAGCTGCTGTTGGTACCAATCCTCTGGAGTCGTCTGCAGCTCTCATTACGTCACGTTGAACAGCTGAGGGGGTTAGGACACCGCATGCTTTTTGGTTGGTGTGTTACATAACACCGCCCTCCAAATCATACGCTCAACAGATAAATGAAAATACATTGAGTTATGGATGATAGTTTTGTTCTTAGAGCTTAGTTTTGAATATATAATGAGTGAAAAAGGATGCATTTCACAAAAAACCTGAACAAAATTGAAGTGTTGAAATAGAACTGAAATGAAGATGAACTAGATTAGACCAAAGTTTCATTAAAGGTCTACATGTTAAGAAACTCACTAAATATGACATATAAAAGGGAAAAATATATATATTTTACAGATATTTTAAGTAATTTGCTTTGTTTGGGTTTTAGTTGAACAGCAAACTTTGTAGACTTTATAAAGGCACAATGTTCAGAGATGTTTAAACACCTTTGTGTTCCAGTAACTCATCTCTTAATGTCACACAGTTGTGTTGTGTTTCTCTAATGCAATCATGATGCAATAGATATAAACACTTTTCTGACTTGTGAAATATCAGTAATTCTGTGTCATCTTCTGACATTAGGTGTGTTAGCGCAAGAAAATCTGTCTGATGACCAGTTTGCTCGAGGGTCTTCTTACATTGCTGCCTCCTACGTCAAATTCCTGGAGAGTGCTGGAGCCAGGGTCGCACCAATCAGGTACAGCATCACATTCCTCTGTATTTTATTTTATTACATTTATCTGATTGCTGTCAAGTCTTCATCAACCACTGTTACTGCAGACTTTATTATGTGCACTGACTCCATCTTGCTCTGTTAAAAACTCCACTCACCTGTACATACTGGTTGACTTACCATCAGTCATGATTACCATGGTAACCTTAAGAGCATGGACGGTTTTGAAGAAATGCTGTTGTCAACTATTTGCTGATGAATCAGACTACGTGTAGAAGCAATGAATGGTTTCTTTTTAAAGTTTTAGCACAGCGGTTTTCTGATGCAGGACTGTGACTCCTTCACTCTGAGTCACAGCAGGAGGGCAGCTGCTGTGCTCCATCACTTCAAATCAAACACAACAAGATACTCTGGGTCATTTGTCAAAGAACATAGTGCTAAGATGTAACTTTAAAAGTTTAAAAATTATTATTCACATTTGAAATGACTCACCAATACTTTTCCAGTTTTTAGTATTTCAGTGTGATTAGTTTGTCTTTTTGCTCATAGTACAAAATAAATAAAAAAACAAACTTCTTAGTGATTTTATCTGTCTGTATATGTATTTTTTGTTCTGCAGGATCAATCGCACAGAAGAAGAATATATCAAGATATTCAACTCAATAAATGGGTGAGTATTCTTCCATATGCCCTTACTATATATATATATATATATATATATATATATATATATATATATATATATATATATATATATATATACATAGGAAATGTTTAGTTTTTTCAGATTGTTTATTCATGAAATGAGAACGATTTCATATGAAAAAGAAGGTGGAGTTAGGCTCATAAATGTGCATAAAACGTCTTCCTCTCTTCCTCCATGCTGCAGCTCAGCTGCAGATGAGTGAGAATCACTGAAGAGTCACTGAAGAGTCAGTGGAGTCACATGTATTAGCAGGTTTACCATAATGTTGCTTGAAGTCAACAAAGACCTTTCTTCAGACTTTAGTTAGGAGAATGCGTTCTGGCTCTAAATAAGACTCATTATCTTTAAAGAGTGTGCAGACTTCATTGATTTAGTGTGTTAACTGTTGAGTTCTTGCAGTTCCCACTACTACCACTAGAGGTAGCATAAAGTTTAAAACCATAGAGACTAAATGCACTGAAAGACATAATCATTCACCATTACACTATGGATTTCAATAACTTATTTTTTCTGTCAAATCTCAGTTTTTGTCTACATTTATCATATTCCTGTCCCTTCAGGTTGCTGCTGCCAGGGGGAGACGTAGACATTCAGACATCCCAGTTCAGTCGAGCTGCCAGGATCTTTTACAACTTGGCTTTGAAGGTATGAAGTCTGACATGAAGTCTGACTGCTGAGCTCCAGTAACTCCTCAGGATATCCTCTGAAATGTGATCCCTGCTTGGCTGCAGGATAGAGCAGAAGAAAAATCTTTACACATCATCTATAAATGTTATCTAGTAATTCCTTACTTCCTGACCTACTTTAGGCCAATGATGCAGGGGATTACTTCCCCATCTGGGGGACGTGCCAGGGCTTCCAGCAACTCTCCGTTCTCACCGCCAGAAAGAACCTGCTCACTCTCACCAAAACCAAGGCCGTGGCTCTGCCACTCATCCTCACACCTGGTATAATTCTTGTCTCTATTTCAGTCCCTCCAGGATTTCCTGATCGTTTTTGTGATAATTTGCAGTCAAAATGACTGATTTTGTGGTTCTACTTTAGAAATATTTAAGAAGCATTTTGCGTTAGTTTTTTAACCCCTTTCAAAATCTACATGCAAACATTTTATTCTTTGAAGAACTTAAATCACTCAGTTTTTGTTACTCGTCATAATGATCACAAACGCTAACTTGACATCGAGTAAGGTAAGAACTACTGCCACCTGCAGGTGAGAATTGACAGTCACTTAAACTGCTAATTTAAGCGACTTAAGACAAAAGATCCAATAAATATGTTTATATATGTTTTTGACCATTTTTATGGAAAATTTGCGATAAGCTCACCATGATGGATTAGCATGAAAAAATGTGGGGTTCTGCTGATTTTACACAAGGGGAAACCCTGTTTTTGGGTCAGGGGTCAGATTTAGGGCTAAGGTATGAATTGAGTTTTGGTTGGTTAGGGTTAGGGATGTGATGGTTAGGGGTAGGAAAAGGGTAAAGGTCAGGTTTAGGCTGAGGAAATGAATGGAAGTCAATGGAAAGTCCCCACAAAGATAGCAACACAAACGTGTGTGTGTGTGTGTGTGTGTGTGTGTGTGCTGGGATAAGGACATTAAAGTGCACAGTGCCGTGTGTGAGGGCCGCTGCTCTGTATGTAGGCTGGGTGTCCTCAGTCCTGGTCTGAGGTCTCCTGTCCTTTATGTCTCTGCTCAGCAAACCTGATTCAGCTGATTGCATTACCTGCTCAGCTGCCATCAAGAGCTGCAGGAGCCTCTTAATCACCCATTCAGTTATACTCTGGTGTGTGGCAAGGGTGAAACCCTTAAAACAGGAGAGGAATTAAGAACCACTGCCCTAAGTGGGCTAAGATTATTGCTTTAATTACCTGCTTTTCAGATTTTCTTTTAAAGAAAAACCTCCACTACAATTATGAACTACTTTGTAATAGTCTGTCATTTAAATCATGTTTAAATACACTGATGTTTGTGGTTGTAACTTGATAAAATGTGAAAAGGTTCTTAATATTTTAGATTGTGCTATAAGTCAATGCAGTTTTCTAAATATGTTGGTTTAATTCAAAATGTCCTCAGACCAGAATCCAATCCGGACGTCGTCCTTCTGCAGACACAGACAGGCACACTTTGCTCCATCAAAGAAGCATCTTTAGCTCAGCTACGCCTCTAGGCTGGCTTTATTCCACTGAAACATGATGTTTCATTTCACCTTCATTCGTACAGATTAAAGAACGTTTCCTCTGTCTCTGTCCTGCAGCGGCCCAGTCCAGCCGCTTGTTCAGGAGTTTTCCCAGGGATGTGCTGCAGTCTCTGGCTAATGAAAACATCACCTCCAACTTCCACAGCTGGAGTCTTTCCATACAGGTATTTGCTGCTTTTTTTGATGTTTCTCCTCCCCCTCAGGTGAAAGCTGGAGATCTTTAGTTATGCCAGCCGTTTGCAAAAACAGTCGACTATTTAATCCACAGCCTGTGAGGCTAAAACTGAAACATCTGTAAACTGTTTTACCACACATGCCTTCCACCGAGGTGAATCTGACTGACGTGAGCTTTAAAGGCCTGGGTGGGGCTTGAACCCACGCCGCGTCTCCACACCAATGTTTTATTCAGATGACATTTCATGACGTTTTTGTTTTCAGTCTCTTAATTCCACCATAAATTTGAGATGTCTTTAATTCTTCTGCTGCTATTGAGGCATCTTTCTTACGATGATAATAACCTCAAAATGCACAAAGTGTGGTAAACATTTATGAACACACTACATGCATTTTATTACCCGAGACCTGCTTCTCATTGTGAGGTGTTCAGTGGGCATTGGAAAGCGTGGTTCTCCTGACACTCTGAGATTTTTGCTGTCCACTTGTCACATAGAACAACCAACACAACTAAGTCAGTGTTAAATTTGTGCCTGAATCTACAGAACTACACCCGAAATGCCAAACTGAAGAGGTTCTACAGAGTGTTGTCCACCAACAGCGATGGAGAGAAAGAATTCATCTCCACCATGGAAGGTAGCGTTCTTTGTCTGTTTAAGCTGCTTTTATGAGGCACATCCCACTTGATAACTTTTCTCTAAGTTACTCCAATGTGTTTTAACACTGGGACTGAATTCAAAGTATATAATGTACAGTATGTTCACCATTCAACAACCACTTGGTGTCCACTAGATGGCACCAACATCCCACAATAATGTGTACAACTTCTGCAGAAAGTTGCAAAAAAATTGCAAATGCAAAAAATAAAATTACAACTATAATTCTGATTATAGTTGTAATTTTATATTTATATATTCTTGTATACATGTATACAAGAATATATGTATTCTTGCATATGTATTACAAGAATGTATATATTATATTACATGTATTACAAGAATATGCTCATATGAGAGTAAAATCATAGTATAAAGAGACTATTTTTCTCATAGTGCTACACAATAAGAAAAGCCATACGAGAATAGTATTATGTAATATTGTGTAGTATTAGTCATAATACTATGAGTTTTTTCTGGTAGGGCTTTTTTCTCATAATACTGTGACTGTATTGTCGTCATTTTATTTTTATTTTTTTATTTTCTTAGCGTAGCCCTAATACTCGGTTGTACTGTCAGCATATTTACTTTGACCGTATTAATCAGATTAAATGAAACAGCAATGCCCATAGCGTGTGCTAACAGTGTTTCTGGTTTGGTTAGCTTACCGCTACCCGTTCTACGCTGTCCAGTGGCATCCTGAAAAGAGTCCGTTTGAGTGGATAGATAAGCCAGGCATGGTTCACACTGTCTCTGCCGTCAGAATCAGCTTCTACACTGGAAGCTTCTTCGTCTCTGAAGGTAATGCATAAAACCTGCAACCTTGTTCAAACATTTTTAGGTTTTTATTTTTATTTTCTTCCCTCTACGTCTTTCTTCAGCCTTGAAGAGCCAGCACCGTTTCTCCAACGCTGCTGAAGAAGACAGAGCTCTGATTTATAACTTCTCCCCCGTCTACAGAGGCCTCAATGCAATCTTCATCCAGAACTATTACTTTGATTGATGAATGATGTTTAGGAACTAAAGGTCCTGAGTTCAGATTAATCATAATTTATCATATGTCAGAAATCATTTTATTAGCTTGTATCATTGGTAGAAAAAAGTTTACCAAAGTATTTTACAGGAACTAATAAAGAAAAAGCTAAAACAACGATAAACAAGAGACTGTGCTCTCTTAATATGCAAAGACTAAAAACTACCATCAGTTGGAGCATTATGATTCCTCAGCTCTTTATCTGCTAACCGTCTGACTGGCTAATGAGATGATATGTATTTCAGTGATTCCTGAGAATAGGGACAAAACAGGTCCTATGGATAAAGCACAACATTTTAATAAAATATACACAAAATATAATTTTTTCTAATATCTGACTCTAACCTGGGTCATATGAGAACAACAATGTATATTTTCCAGG
>NW_015113491.1:29372-58029 GCF_001443285.1 Poecilia latipinna
AATAACAAAAAAAAAAATATGGGAAAATTAAAACCCATTTTGTCCCTATTCTCAAGATTCACTGTTTTAATAGCTAGTATCTTGCATGCAGAGGCCAGGATGTTGGTTTGGAGGATCAGGCAGGAGCTTTCATGGGGGAATCAAGCTAACTGCATAGAGGTGGAGGTGTGCCAAAGTTAAAAATATGTTTCAGATAATGAAGTTTTGGTTGGATCCCCTGGTGAAAAGTTTTCACTGGTTCCTCTAAGAGAGATGACTGGATGAATTATATATGCTGCAATCAAGATGCTGTCTATTCATAAATGTTACATCTAAGCAGGACCAACATTCAGAAATTGTTTGCTTGCTTATCTTTCATTTTCTACATATTTATCATAATTTCACCAACGTCGGCATTGACAGATCAGTCATTTGATTAGTGTTGCTATTTATCTGTTAAATAAATTATTATGGATTTCTAAGAGATTTGAGTGTTAACCACAAAAAAATAATTATTGATTGAATATCACAATTTTACATGACTTTGTAGATGAAAATGCCAAGCCCTCACCTAAAAATGCAGCCTCTGTTTTCTAAGCTATTACTACAAAACACAAACAGTCCACATATTTTATTTTGCTTAAAATAAACAATTGTTGCCCTGTAATATTTTCTACATTATGTTCAGATGGATGCAAGATATCTGTGCTTCTAGGATGGCATGAAATGTAAGAAGAATATGTAATTTCTGTAATGGTCAGAGTTGATTTTTTTTTTTTTTTTTACTTTTGACAACTTCATTTTAAAATAATTTTTCACCTTCTTTTGTTAAGGAACTTTTAAGTTCATATGGCAGGAAAGCAGCCGTCAAATCTGATATAAAAAAAGCCAAGTGGGTTTTAAACATTTCACATGTTGAGTTTGACCATCAACTAAGAAATACAGCAATTATTGTTCATCATTTTTAGTGAGTTATTGAATGTAACGCTCCTGTGGCAGATACAGAAACTCATTTTCTTTGTTTGAAAAACATATCAGGAAACTACAGATGAGTCATCTGTACATGATTGTACTTTAATGTTTTTGCTCAGAAGAGCTCAAAACAAAGAGAAAATGTATTTTTGTCAACTCAGAATGTTCATCAGCAACAAATGTATGTCAAGTCTAAATGATTTAATTTGAACTTTTTTTTGCTTTAAAACAGGAGTTTAAAAGGAACCATAGTTTTGTCAAAAGCTCAACTACATTAAAATAAAGAAAAAGATATCTACATCATTTACTTTGTTTTTTGTGAGCAAATTACATATTAAAAAGCTATTTGTACTTTGGAACATGTCTACAATAAAATAAATGACAATAGTTGATTTCTATATATGTTCTGAATGGATCTTATATGTTTTATGTCAGATGAAGGGAAATAAATCAACAAATATTACTTTACATGTTCATTTTACTTTATTTTGATGAGAGGTCAAATCAGTTAACTTATTAACCATGAATGCTCTTTCTCCCTTATGACTGCTATCCTGAGTAGTTAAAATAATTTGTTCTCAGGTTTAGAGTGAAAGCTGATAAGTCACCACTAGAGGGCGGTACAGCGCCATCCGGACTCTGCCGGGCCTTTTCGCCCTGTCTGTGTTACTGATTGAAGAGATCATTGGCTGCAGCTGTGGAGAAATTTGTTTCGGAAGCTCAGAGTCTAAATGTTGCTTCATGCAGATGTTTCCTGATTGGTAGTTTTAAGTTATTCCCTTCGGGTTGGTAATGAGGCTTATCAACAAGTTCAAACTCGACTTTTTTCACAGATTAACATATTATACTGTATTGTCATAACAATGATATCTCTAATAAATATGTTGGGGAAAAAAATTATTATGAAAGTTACATACGGCAACTTTAAACTTGATTTTCATTTAATTGCTTATAATTTTCCCATAAATCACCCTAACATGTCATCTGTAATATACAACCAACCAGGCATAAAAATTCAACCCCCACAGCGACTCGGCCTCACTGAGCTGCCAAAACGGCCCTGATCAGTCGAAGCCTGAACTCGCTGGACATGATGTCCAAATGGTTCCAGACTCCATCAGACTTTGGGACATGTCTCCAGACCCTGTGTGCCTTTGCAAACTGCATTCTGGCTTTTTAATGTTTCTTTTGGAATAATGGCTTCCTCCTGACTGAGTGGCCTTTCAGCCCATGTCAGTGCAGGATACATGTGGATGATGACTCCGTCTTACCAGCTTCAGTCAACATCTTCAAAAGGTCTTTGGCTTTTGCTCTGCACACTTTGGAGCAGAACTCGTTCATTTCTAGGATACAGAACTCGTCTCCTCCCTGAGTAAAATGATGGCTGGACATTCCCATCATGTCTAAATTTGCATAAAATAGTTTGAGCAGATGAAGGTGATGCCTTCAAGCATCATCATCTGGGCTTTCTGTCCTTGTTTAAAGACACAGTAATCATTATAATATGACTGTAATAATCTTATATTAATAAGACATTAATATTTATTAATATCTCATTTTGAAGACATTAATGAATACATCTCTGGCATTCTCACTCTTATTATTGTGGCATTTTGCAAACAGATAATTTTCTAAATTTTTACTGACCTAAAACAACAGAGGTTTAGTAGATTTATTGTGAATAGTTTTTTAAAGTTCAATTTCCCCTTATCTGGTCCCTGGCTAACTTTTAGTTTGACGTTTAAATCAATTTACAAGAAATATTATAAACTGTGAACTTACAAAACCTAAAGTCTGAGAGCAAACAGCCACATCAGATTTATTTCTCCAAAATGTTTTTCCCTGGGAGCGTGAAGAAACAGATGAAAGTCAGAGAAAGCAAACACTGTTTTCTTTATTTATTAATCCTCCTCTTTTAGGAGTTTACTTCGGTAAAAGGATTTTTTTGCTCTCCCCAACAAAAAGGCAGCGTTTTTCCACACGTCAACAAACGTTTCTTATATCATTCAGTCAGATTTTCTTTCTCTTCAGAGAGAACAGAGCAGTTCAGGCCATTGATCCCTGGATGCAGCACGAGCATTAGTGTCTGGATATGAAAGTCCTTTTACTGAAGAGCTGCCCAGTGTGAGAATAAAACTGATCTCCTGTCTAGCCCAGGAATAATCTCTCTCTCTCACACACACACACACACACACACACACACACACACACACACACACACACACACACAGACAGGATCGCTTCCTTTGATCTGATGTTTCAAAACTCCAAAGGTCTTCTGAAAAATAAGCAGATCTTCTTTGTGATACCTCATGCAGGCGGAGAGGATATGTGGAGAAAGAGGAAAGTATGCAGTGGACTGAAGACTGAAATGAACAAAGAGAGGAGAAAATCACTTAGACTGAGGAAAGAGTGAAGCAAGAAGAAGAGACTAAAAAGAAAAGATTGCCTCAGCATGTCTGTGTGCAACAGTTAAACTGGAAACATTTGTCAATATTAAAATAAATGTTTTTATATTATGAGGGTTTAAAAAATGAAATATTAAACTCACTTCTGCAATTCACCTTAGTGCCCTCCCTATTAAACATTTAATGATGCAAATCACACAAACTGCAAAGCTGGCTTGCATTATATTTTCAGTGTGGTGTAATGATTTAGGTTTTTAGATTCAATGAAACCAACAGAACTACTGAGGCAAAGACGACAAGAGATCCGATCAGAACGTCTGAAGTTCATGAAATACATGATTATGACGGAGGTTTTTCTTCTCGAGTCCAAACATGCAAACTGCAATTCACCAATACACTGTACAGCTAACTGTGAAGGACAGAGGAATTACTGTTATCATCATCTTCAGTGTTTCAAAGTCAGCAACATCCACCTTCACACCTCATTAACTAGAAGATACACACACAGGCTACAGTGTAAGCACAAAACGCAACAGAAACACGGAGACGTACTTATGGTGTAATTACAGGCCTTCACAGATACTCAGCCTCATGCAAAGACTCAGTTTACAAAAGTTTCATTCAAGATCCAGAGTCCATAGATCCTAAACCAGCAAGTCTTCATCACAGCATCCAAACACCATGGATGATGTTTGTGTTCAGACAAACTTTCACTTTTCAAAAAAAGGAAATGTCTGTTTGCCTGAACAGGCATGAAGAAGTCTGAGGACAATTACAATATACAGCACAGTAAACCCAAACATCTGGCTAGACCTGGAAGTAGAACCGGAAAAACATGCTCTGCTTACCACTGAAGGCCGACTCACTACTTTATACACTTGCAACACAGTTACAAAGGGAAGGACCTGTCACAACTGTTGGTTCCAACTGATCAACAGAAGAAGAAATCTGCAGACTTTTAAAAACATAACATGTCATTAAACCATTGATGTTCTTACATAAATCAACTCAGATACAAAAACACCTTAATAATCTGCTGATGGAAACATCCTGTGACCTCTGAGGTCCAGGAGAGATTTTCTTTCTTTCCTCCTTTTCATTTGTCTCTCTGTGGGTTCGTACGGTAAAACCTCTCACTGTTGCTTGCTCTCTCCACTCTGCACCGTAGGAAGAATGATTTGTTTCTCTTTCTTTTCTCATTTCTCTTCTGGAGAAAGAAAAATGCCATGGAAGACTATTCTCTATTTTTCTCCTCCTGCTGTCTTTCCTTTTTTTACATTCATATATCTTCAAGAACTCTTAGAAGAAAAAATGTGCTCTGCAAGTTTTTTTTTTCCAAGTGCTGCACAATTTGTATGTTGTGTTGGGGAACAAGAGATGATTCCTTTATGCTGTGCGATTAAATGCTGCAGTGGCACTGATATGCTGCTCACACAGAGATGTCGTTTCTTCCTACAGGAAATGAGAAACTGTCCAGCAACATGGAAGCATTGGCTGGAAACTTCAGGAGCACCTAAGAGGTGCAATTGAAGAATGTAAAAAGTTCATTTTTTCTTTTCAGTTTACTGAATCACATCGTGTTACGTGTCTTTAGCAGAAAAGGCAAGTTTTGACATACAAAATATAAAATCCAAGTTTAAGAAAATGCATTGAGCCAAATGTAACCTGAGCAGGTGAGGCTGGGAGCATCTTAACCCGCTCAGGAACCATCAGCACCGCCACCCACTGGGGCTGCATCCTGTCTGCGCTCTTCTTCTCTCTGGACACAGATGGCTGCATCTCAGTGTCCCACAGAAGTATGTGAGGCAGCAGTTCCTATAAATCAAGGTCTAACTTATTTTAAAAAGACAATAACCTACAGTTAAAGTTTTTAAATTCAGCTTTTTGTATTTACCTTTTTCAATTTTAGCCCACTGTTTTCACTTTTATACTTTTTCATTATTACTAGTCCACTTTGTATTTGAAACCTAAATGTTTTAGAGCTAATTTATACATATTACAGCCAAGAACAGGGAAGCTAACTTTCTCTCCAAGGCAACAAGAACAAAACGACAACATTCTGCTTTATCCATGGCTTGGAAGGTCCTGCAGCCCTGACCTTACCCTGACACACATTCTGGACAGAACTTCTTTCTTCTATTGCATCCATCAAATATTCTGATTGGTTAGTGTTAGTACTGGTTAGGTGGTTACCATGCTGATGATGCTGCAGTGATGCTGAGTTGCTACCTTGAGTAAAAAAATAATTCCCATCATGTAAATCCCTTCTCTGAATTCATTTTGCTTTTTCATGTCTTGACTTTGATGTTTCTAAAGCCAGAGCTTTTTGATTCTTTATCAATTGTTCATAACACCTAGTTACATAAATACTTCTACCATTTGTTTGCTTGTCTGTGTTGCAGACTCCTAAAATGTCTCAAACCCTCAAATGTCATAATCCACAACAATAAAGACAGCCTTAGGAATCAGAAATAGAAAATCTCAAAGACAAGAAACAAAGAGGGAAACAGCAAGAATCCCTCAAAGGAGCACACAAAAGCAATCATCCACATAAAAAGTATGCAGTGATAAATCAATTGTATCATGTTGGTAACAGCAGAAATCATTCCTGTCGACATTCTTTATTTTCCCTGCTGTCCATACTGATTTCCCAGCTCTGTTGTTTGTCTGTTGTTAAACAGTCTGTGCTGGCAGAAGGCAGAGATGAACTGAGCTGCCAGGAATACAAGTAGCATGTCCAGCCAAGTTGGTAGAAATAAAAATGGAGAATGACTTCTCCATATGCTTTTTGCTTTGTAAAATAAAATTTCTTACCATAAGAACATTATGTCTGCCATAAGGGCAAGTATGCCCTAACAAAATTAGGCTAATTACCCTAAGTACAAGCAGGACTTCCACTTGTTTAAATATCTATAAAAACTAGTATGTTTTACATCTACTTCTTGGAAAAATCCCAATGTCTCATGCAGGATTAAGTTTACAAGTTCTTTTTGATTTGTGTGTTTGGATGACCAGAGTTTGAATTTCCATCCAGATTCCTTGAAGGAGTCGAGGCAATGCGTGACGTCATTGCATCTAGATAACAAATCACACGCTGTTCCCAGCTACAAGCAACTTTTTAAAACTTTTACATGTTTTAGGTCATTTTAATAGGAGGTTTGGTGACATTGGGGAGCAGAAGTGGTCCAGCTTCTTTAATTTTCCAGAAGATTCACATCAGCAGAAGGTTTGAGTGGATGCTTTGCAGAGGAAAGACTGGAAACAAAAAAGTCTAGCAAGATCTGCTGAGACTATTTTGAAGAGTTTCCCTTTTTTGGTGCCTTTCAAACATCCTGAAAAAGTCCAGACTTGCTATTCAGTGCAGGAACATTGGCCTGCCTCATTCATTACCCAAAAAGCTACACTGAGCACCACAAAAACAAGGATAAAGAGGATATGGATCATTTAAGAGCAGCCTGAAGAGAGGAAGCCTGGTGGAACAGGTGGAAGCAGAGCGGCAAAGGAGAGGCGGAAGTAAAACATTAAGACTGACTGATAATCATTGATTCACCCAACATGACATGAGGTGAAGGTTTTACTCTAATGAGCATCATCAGGGTTATGATGAGGGACAGAGAGAGGGACAGCCATCATTTTCCACACACATCATTAAAGAGTGAGAGGTGGATGGATGGGTGGAAAAATAACACAGCAAAGGAATCTGTATCTTTTGATTAATGAACATAATACAGCAATGTTTTCTCTATAAATGTAGCATTTATGGGTCTGAGGCTGGCTAATGAATAAAAGGGAGCTCTTAGTCTCAAAAATCTGGACTTTGAGAGGCTGCAGATTATAAATGTAAATCTAAAGGATAACAGAAATGAACTTGACGCAAGAAACAATCCCATTCAATAAAAAGCAAATATCAGCCAGAGCACATAATGTCAGCTTCATTCTAAGGTATTTAACATTAACTGTGACCTGTGTAACTTATACAGATGCATGCATTTCAAATGATTCCCTTTAGAGCCTGGCACACCCAAATATGAGCAGAGCAGATGTGACATTATGAATGAAGTAGCATTCTGACCTTTATGTTTACGAAAACCCAACATCCTCAAAAACTTTTGTATCGCTTACAAGGGCAAATTCCTCCAAGGGGAAATTGTTTTGAGGAGTAATTTGCAGGTTTTGAACAAAGACACTAAAGATGGCTGACCAACACTGTGAGGACAAATCAGAAGAGGAAGAAAAAGGGGAAAAAAGAAGAAAGAAAAGAAATAAGTGGAAAGGAAAGGGGAAGAAAGAGAAGAAATAAAGGAAATATGAACTGATTTACAACCAGAAGGAAAAATGGCAGAACGGTAGTTGTGCTACACGGACCTTAAAGAGGGACGGACAATGACGGCAGTGAGAGAAACGGTTGGTCCGTTGGTGTGACTTTTAAACGGTGATCTGCTGTGTACCAAGCCGTGTAGAGTCTGCAAAGAAACACAGAGGCAGCCGGTAAAGCAGAGACTTTATTTTTATAAGAATGTACTGCTGGATTACCTACATTCTGTATTTTCAATATTAGCGTTAGCTTAGCCACTGGATCTGCTGCTGGAGAGGCTCATTAACACCGTGTGTCTGGTTTTTCCAGAAATAAATGTACTGCAAACATGAAATCCTGTCAGTGTTTAACATTTTAATATGTGGTTTGATAGCTGGAATCATTTTTGCATTGTGATTTTTAACTGATGAATTTGGTGAAATTAACAGCTAAACAGTTTAATTTAAAAATTAAACATTAATTGAAACCAAGTAACTTGAAAGTATTATCGATAAGTAAATATTTTAAATGTAATTAAAATAACTTAAGTTATTTTGTTCATTTGACTTTGTGTAATCACTTTTGTGGGTTGAGATTCTCACTAGTGTTGCTTAGTGTTATTTTCATTGCAGTCTGATTAAAATATTAAAATGTAATATTTATTTATTTGATATTTATTTATTTTTCTTTTTTGCGGTTGTTTAAAGGTTTTTACCTCCTTCCTGACCAACTGATAAATAAATGGGAGATAAACGAAGATAACTTCTTGGTCTTTTCAGTGGAATCTATTGTGAAAACTGCCTGGATTCATCGTCATTTTCAAGTGGGGAAGCTGCACAAATTAAAGGAGAATTTGACAAACACTTTGTTCAAAGCAGTTGTGCATTTTAAGTCGACACATTGAATTGCTGGGATCTTCAGCCATTCTTCCAGACTGAATGAATTTGAATCCTTTTATACAGCGTTACCAGATACCTTTCTCATGCTCCTCCCCAGTTTCATCCTTCTGACTATCTGAAGGACGCCCCAATTATTGGGATGGTTCTTAAGACAATCTTAAGATAGTCCTGCGTTTCATGAGTGATCTTATGTCATTTGTCAGCCAACAGTGCCAAAGGCCTAGTTGACGCGGCAATATTTTAAAATTATCAGCCAGACGTGACAATAAAATAATGTTAGGTCTAAGAGGTTCAGTCGTACAGTGAGTGGTGAATACTCACACAACACACACCAACAGATTTTAACACGCCAACATGCAGACGCCAGATGGAAACTTTTACAAAGTCTCATACGTGAGTTCAGAGTAAACGGAGACAGACTAATTGCGACAGAGAAAAAACACTTTCTCTTCCAATGTCCACCAGACTTTATGGTCCATCATGGCAGTCGTCTTATCTCGGATGTGTGTTGATATTTCCATTACCTTTTCTTTTTGATTGGTTGAATGTCCCACTCAACAGGCTGCATTCTCCTTTGTTGTCGGTGTGACCACCACACATGCTACGATGTCGGGTCAAGACAATCTGATTGGAGACTGGAGCTGTCCCCGTGTCCTTCTGCGTGGACCAGTCCACTCGTGAAACTCGGCACATGGCAGGAACATCTTGTAAGATTATCTTAAGAACCATCCTGGTAACCGAGGCGTTCAGATGGTCAGAAGGAGGAAATCTCACCATGTGAACCAGACATAAAATGCTCCCTATGCTTCTTTTTGATTTTATTAACATTGTTAATCTAGTCACATAATTTTCTTGAACACTTCCATTTAATTTATAAATCTTATGAATTTTTATTGATCTCTTAAATGTCAATGTGTCATCATTAAATAGATTTTGTTTCCCTTATTCCACCTTATAAGCATTTTTATATCCACATGTCTCTTCTCCTGTTTGCCTTGGTTTTGTAACATCCTCCTGATGTGTCAAGGAAAACAGAGCAGACCATGTGTCTTTTTACTGTGTAGTTACTTTTTCAGCTTACTTACTAAGCTTGTGTTTTTGTGAATCTTGGAGTTTGGAGGCATTTACGGTGTAACAGATCATCCATGGCAGACGCTTTGTGAAATGTTTAGACATGTGAAGGATTAACATATGCTGGTTTCATTTTGGACCGTTTTATGCCTCTGCAGTCTCACACGTTATTACTAAACCACATACTCACACAAAGTCATACACACAACTAACACAAGAACAAAGAAAGTTACCAATTGTGGGACAAAAAGCAGTTTGGCTTCTACAATAAAAGACATTCCCACACATTTGCATCATGCTGGGCTTTTGTATAAACCATAAACATGCAATTACCCACCGACCTCCTGTTGTTGCTTCTGTTTGTTGCTGAACTGCTCTGAGAGCTTCAGCATAGCGCCTTAAATCTGATGATTACGCGCACGCAGCAGTTGGAATCATCTTTCATTTTTGTTGACAGTTATTACTGCCCAATTAGTGCCTGCACACACAAATCGCATCAAAACTCTATATACAGCAAAATAGCAGGTACTGGTCTTGAAGGGAACTCAAATTTAACCTTTTTCCTCAATTGTCTTGTAATAAGAAAAAAAGGTGTTTCTTATGTTGCCATCTATCCCAGTGTGATGAAAAACATGGTAACTAAATTTGAAGGATTTGTTGTTTTTTAAACAGTAAATCCTTTTCTATTTGTTAACTTCTTCAAAGCACAGTATTAATTGGCCACTTGGGAAAGAAATCCTAATGCTCTTTGAGTGCCCTCAAGTGGTCAGATTAATCAGAAAGTAACTGACCTTAATGTTCAAGCCTTTAGCATCCTGAGGTAGGTGAAGTCTGGAGATAAAGTGACATTATTTCTGGGTCATTCTTGTGATTTGTGCTCCTGTAGGAGGAGTGCAGATGTTCTGATGTGAGTTGTGGTGTTCACATGGTAGAATTTCCTGTTTGATATTGCTGAAATTGTTTTTAGATCACAATAACATGATCAATAACAGCATAAAAGTATTTTTGTTGTCTTAAGTGGGACAGAACCTCTAAGTTGTAGAAAATCAAACTTGACTTTATTATAGAAACAGGATACCTTCCAAATGTGTTGTTACCTTTTCATATCAGGGTCACAAAGGTTCTTTTTGGTAAAGCTGCCATCTTGCAGGAGATTTAAACCTCAAGCAGAAACTAATTGATTTGATTTGCAGCAATCAAGTGAACCACTGCAAGGAAGTGGACAGGCTAAGGGTCCTGCTGCTTTCAGTGCTGCTGTGCAGAACTGTGTGCCAACTTGGAAAAAAAATACGTAGGCAGTTTAATTTTGGTGCAAATTAGGATCTTTGACAAGTTTCTTTCTCTTACAGTCGATTGTAACAAAATCTGAATTATTTTCACAACCGTAAAGGTTTCCACTCATATGGGTATATTATGATTCACTTTTCTTATGTAATATTTTAAATTGAGTAAATCTGCAGTTCTGGTTCTTCATCAGAAAGGTCTATCTCAGACCAAGAACATTTTTGGGGCCGTCACTGAAAGCAACACTTTCTCCTGTGTGGATGGATTTTCCTTACGGACCTGAACACAGCACAGCAGCTGGTGGTGGCAGAGGTGCTGCTGCTTCAGAAGGTCAATCTGTGAAAGCTGCCATACAAACACCGTGAAAGCTGCTCAGACTTTACAAGGCCAGAGTCACTTTTCAGGCATCTGTGTGCTTTTATGCTCATGTGGTTCATGTCTTTGTGTGACAAGGACAAAATGTGACAGATTTCAGTGAAAATCTAACACTATGTAAGCTGTGTGAGCTTTTTCATGCAGGAGTGAGAAATTTTGGTGCCTGTTTAGGAAAAAAAAAACAGTTTGCTTCAAGGTCATGAAGGCATCAAGATGTGTTGAACAATTTCTGTAAGAGCAATCTGTTTTTGTGTGTGAATACACTCCACAAAAACACCGAATGCTCCCAAGTATGTTTAGGTTTCTAGTACAAATATCTTAGTACACTTGAAATAAGACAAAACTAACTTACAAGTAACTTTTCACCAAGATAAAAAGCTTGTTTTAAGTCAACTACTAGTTCCACTGGTAGATTATTTCAGTTACAACGTACAACATTTTCTTGTTAAGTGACATAATCTGCCAGTGGAGTCGTTCTTTTTATCAATATATAGGAATAAATGACATACTAAGCTCCTGTATGTTTCTGAAAAGTTACTTGTAAGTTAGTTTTGTTTTATTTCAATTGTACTGAGATTTTTGTTCTAGAAACTAGAACAAAACAACTTGATATGATTTGGTATATCTAGTAGAGAAAATACTGTTAGATACTATTAGATACTAGTCCTTAATAATGTAGTTTTCTTCTCTAAATGCAACATTTCTCTTTAAATCAGCTTTATTTATCTACTCTTATTAGAGACTTGTGCTACTGGTCCTTACTCCCATTAATCAGACAGGAAACTGCCGCAAGCAGCTTTTTTTTTTAGGAAAAATGTAAATTTGGTAAATGTAAAATTCCAACACATCAGTTTCCAGTGTTGTTTAATGTGACTACACCTACAAGCTGCCACATCTTCATGCAATGAGATGCTACACTTTTATTTGAGAAGCAAAGTCACTGATGTTGGGGTTATTTTTGTAGCTTACACTGTTTTTGATTACAAGGTCTAGCGTTTTTTTTTGTTGTTGTAGGGTAAGTGTGAAACAGAGACAGAACTGCTAAAAATAAAACCTTTTAGGGTAAGTCAGAGAGGTTGGGTAAAAAGCATGCCTTGATGATTGTCATGAATTAGATTTAGCATCAGTGACAGCAGAGCCTCTAATATTTGCATGAACAGAGCAAACCTGAACATGGAGATGCTGTCAGTCTCCAAGTGGAAAAGGCTTTAGCACACTGTGGAGGGCACTCCTTTCTGCCGCGCTCAGATAGTCGAGTACAACCACTCCAGTAATACTACAGCCCAGGTTTTACTGTAGAAAATCATGTGTGTGCCACTATAACTGCAGATTTCACCTACCCAAACATTTTATACTGACATGTTACTGTAGAAGTAGAAAATAAGTTGGAGGGCTTCTACATCCAGCCTGGGAAGAGTTGGGTCATCTACAGCTAAAACCGAATGTTTACATATTATATGAGAGGAAACCTTAGTTAAACATTTCTGACATTTCAGACTAAATCTTTCCTGGGTTTGTTCAGCAAAAGTTACATTATTGGCTTTTCCCAAGCAGTAAATTTTATCTTTACTGATGTGAAATCAATAACTTATTATGATAAACTACAATGAATGGGACATCTCATGCAAAATCCACTTTTTAGCCCTTAAATTTAGTTTTCTCTGTACTTTGATTCATTAAAAGTCAGCATGGCTGAACGGAGTCTCTTCTAGTGTTGCGTAGATACCTTTAGATTCTGTTTGGTCATATTTTTCAATCCATTCATGTTTTCTCTGTTTTCTTTTCTAATTTAAACTATTATGTTACAGTATTTGCTGCAGAACTGTAAAATAACATTATGGACTTCCAGCTAACCAGTTTCACAAATCTGCCCATTTTATTTCTCACACTGATTTTGTTGTCTAAGTTCAAGGATCCTGAAGCGCGAAGTGGATGAGTCAAAATGTTCAGGTGTTACATTTATTAACCCAAACAATTCATTACACCGTTCCCAGCATCACGTTGCTGAAGAACTTATTCTGGAAGTGCTTCACTAAAACAAAGATGTCTTCCCTCTGAGATGTGGGAACATTTCCAAGAAAGCTAAAATTTAACCGGGCGTTTTGAAGAGGTTCTCCGCCAGTATCAAGCAGGATTTTCCGGAAAACTTTGACCAGATGAGTGGTCAGTTCCTTCTGTATGAAGGAAAGTGGTACGCTGTAAACGCTAAAGTAGCTGTTAGCTCCTTGAGGTTGTAACTGTACTGCAGGTTTCACATTGTATTATTGTTATTAATACATTAGTATTATAGACAGTTTTTTGCCGTTTTTGTCTTGCTTCCAGCGACGTTTCTCTGCTGCTAAATAATCACATCCCTGCTATCAAACTACAAAAATGGCCGAATGTTGGAGTGGGACGCTCTGTGGCCTGGAGGGAAGGGTGAGGTGAGGAGAGTCTCTGCTGCATTTATAAAGAACGAGTGGAGCTGCAATAGAGGCAAAGTGCTTTCCATTTTATTTCAACCACAACTGAATGATACGCGTTTCTTCACCAACAGATCTGAACTGGTGCCTACTGTCAAATTGTGTTTGCATGTTTTGTTCCTCTCCAAAGCCTCATCAGTCCTGAGCACTGATGCCAAATATACTTTAATAATCTCCAAACAGTGCAGCGTAGGTGCATCAAAAGGATTAATGCTACACCAAATATGTCACCTCACACAGCTTGGAAGGGTGGAAAAACGCAATGAGTAGGTGGATAAATTGTGAGCTTGTGCTTGTGTGGTATTTAGGTTTATTGGATCTTTTTTCTGCCAGAAGAAGAGATTTAAAAAAATGAGGATCCAGAAGATGCTCGCAAATAGTTTTTTTTTTTTTTTTTAAGGGACCAAATGAGGCTTTAGCTGGAGTCTTAAAGGGGCCAAAAATAAAACACATTTCACTTTCTACTAATTCCATTAGTTCAGTGTTGTGAGATGTCAAGCAGAGAGGTAGTAACTTGATTTACAGAAGTAGTTAATAAACATCTTTAGCACCAGGCCTCATTTAGGTTAAAAAAGCCCAGGTTCTTCTGCTAACTTGTTCATCTTTCACCTTCCAGTGGGATGTGAAGTTGTTGTATGTTTTAACGGCGTAGCACCATGTAGCATGTTTCCACCCTAATGGCTGCTCATTCACACATCACTAGTGTTTCCATCTGATCCATTCTGCTCTCTGTTTTATGCAAATATACTCAACTAATGAAAAAACACTAAATTCTAGATATGTTTGTTGGGAGTGTAAAATATATTTGTATTCAGTTTGTAAAGGTGGGATTCTACAGCTAGAATGTTATTTTGTTCCATTTCTGCAGAAAAATGTTATTTAGAAAACATAAAAGGGTGAGACATCATCAGTCGACATATTGTTTGTTTCTGACAGGAACAACCTGGTTTTCAGAGTTCATCTCCCTGCAAACATGGACTGTTCTAATCGAAACGAATCCTCCAGCTGGATTTTTTATGCAGTCTGAGCAGATTTTAATTTAAAATCAGTCTTTGATGGATGAAGGACGGAGGGAAAAGATGAAACCTTGAGAAATCACAGAAAGCTTCTCTGCTTGTGCTTGACAAGATTGAAGCTGTAACTGTCTGTTTTACAATAGTTTGTTTAATTATCAGCATGGGGTGACTTTATCTACCCAGACTCCTGGTTGGTTGGATTTCCTTTGCATGTTAAGCTCAAAATAATCAAAACGTTATGTTACCATTCTTAAATAAGGCTGTAAATGGTGATAAGAATGAACATGATTATTTTTCTTGTTGTGTTACATCAATAATACACTCTACATGTCTACCAATATCCACTGTATCTGGCAGCGCTCTTAATAAGCAGCTGAATAGAAAATAGACATCTGTGTATATGTGTGTTTATTTGCATGCAAGCATGTGTGGGCAGCATTAGTAGAGACGGCACCGATTTGTGTTCCCTCTCAAGTGCCAAAAGGCTACATGCAGCAGTAAGAGACGGTGTTAGCCCTCCGTAATGTCTGCTGCCCCTCAGGCTGACAGGCTCAGGACGTCTGCAAGCAGCCAAACAAACACAAACACTGAAGCCTGGGGCCTGTCCCGATTCCAGACATCCTCATCCATCCAAAATATCATCTTGAGCAGTTTGCTGTGATGCCCATCTGCCGCAACATTTGAAGCGCTGCCCGTGTTTGTACCAAAGTCTTTTCAGTGTCTGATTTGAACCAACACCAAAACCTAAAAGCAAATGCAGATTTGCAAATTGATCCATGGACCATCATGTTTAAACACCAAGAGCTGAAAAATAGTCTGTAACTTTGGGCTAATGAGCTGTAGGTCCTTGCTAGATATCAGGACGTTACCACATCATCCTGGAGACTAGTTAATATATTAATAAGGCTTTTTTCTTTATTTTGTTGTGACTGAACTGAGAAACTCTGACCCCAAAGAATATTTAGGAATTTTGAGAAGCAATTTTTGCAAGATCTTAATAGAAGCAGGTGTTGTTGTTGTTCTCCAAAACCTTCAGCAAGACCTTGTAGGATTTTTTGTCATTGATCATTGGATGCATTTAGTTAGGAAAAAAAAGATTCTTTAAGGGATGAAGAGAAGAAAATATTCTCTTTACACCTCACAGGTTATGGCTGAAGTTTCATCTTCATATGATTAAACTACTACATTTGACCCTGTAAAATCCCAGAGGCAAATTCCTATTCAAGAGACGAGGCCAAAGACACCAAGACGAACTGCAAATTTAACCACAGCCAATAAATATTGAAGATGCAAAGCAGTGAAAACTGAGATGCTGTGTGTGGATTTATTGCTAGACAGATATGGAAGTCCTGACTGAGAGTTTACAGGGTAAACAAATTGCCTCTGTTAGCAACAAGTATTTAAATCTTTTTTTTTAGTAACATCTGGTTAACGAGTTTGACAGCAGACTATCCACTCAGTAGTGCATCATGTAACATGCTGTGTTATATGATGGCTTAGTGTGATGGTCCAACCAGTCAAGGACAAGCACAAAGGCATATATAAAAAAAATATCTTCTATTTATTTTTCCCAAAAAACATCTTAACAAAAGGATTCAACAACCAATCTAAAAAAAATATAACAAAATGGGCCCAAAAGAAATCAACTAAGGCAAACCTAACTCAAGATAACAAACCAACAACTGCCCTCACACAATGAACACACAGGGGAATTTATACAAACAGGCTAGCCTACACAAACGAGGAGGGGTAGGGACAAAGACAAAGACAAATAATATATAAACATAAATGACTAAATTAAACTAAAACACTTTGACTTAAACACCACTATAAACCCAAATAACCTAACACAAAAAAGGTTTTAACAATTATGCCATTAGTGGAGAGAGGCAGATTTTTTCCACATCACGTCCCCTGCTTCCAGCAGCCTGATGGACTGTTCCACTTCCTGGTGTTCCTTTCAGCCAACCCCCTTCTGTCAGCCAGTCCTTAAACTCAGCAAACAACATAATTAATGATCTTAAAAAAACATAAGGCATTTACTAAATGTGTGCACCCAAATTAGTAAACAACCCAATGCAATAACCACCACCAAAGAAAACCCACCAAAAAAAAAGTGAAAATCTAAATATATTATATGAAAACATTTAAATAAATACTAACACTGAGGAAAGGGTGGAGGAACCTCCACACTCAGCTAACCAGCAGAACAGGATCTGGATGTTTTTTCATGGGAAAATAAAACTTTTCTCTAAGCCGACTGGTGGAAACTTGTGGGATCAGATTAAATTAACTTTTGTTTACATCTAGGTTGTGAGAAATTATCGATTATTTTTTGGTATAAATTTTTGAGAGAAATAAACAGCATTTAATTCTTTTTTATTTAAGAATCCAGTTGGAAAAGAGTTCATAAACGAACCACCTGTAGCCCACAGCCTTTTCTTTGACTATTTTTGTTATGGAACTTCAAAGGCTGTGACGCCCTCTGCTGTTCATGACGCTCAACTCCAGGAGACGCTTGTTAATCCCTTTTCTACCTTCTCTGTCTAGAATTTGCTTTCATGGACAGAGAGGCAGCCAGTGACACCAGTACTAGAAAAAGATGTTACACAATGTCATATATGCAGTCTATTATTTCATCAGCACTGGAATAAACTTGGCAGTCTTTGCTGTCTGTGTCTACTCTGAATCCCGCTGCTGCAGCCTTGGTGTAAATAGGCCATGCAAATACATGGCTTTTAGTACTGTTGTTCAAACTATGGGCACAAACTTCCAGAAGGAAGAAAAAAGACAAAGGAAGACAGAAGAGATTTACATCCATCTTGGTGTTTACCTAGAAAAATGCCATAATGTTCTTAAATTAAGCTGAGCTCGGCCTTAAAGCCCTGTTGATTTGGATGACAGTTGTGTTAGTATAGACTATGACAAAAATCATTATTTTGTCTCTTTGTGCAAAACTCGTAAGATAAATTGTACATTTTTAAAAAGTTATAAACATGTTTTTATGTTAGCTTGCAGCTATGTGACAGACGTCAATGCCATGTCTTGTATTTCTCGGTTCTATGATGATCAAGAGAAGGCAAAGATCAAAAGCCATTCAGTAAATCAGCAAGAATGAAGGAAAGGTCAGTTTTTTGGAGCACTGTTACCTTGCAGTGAAAAGTTGAACATTCAGGATGAGGACAGCACAGTTAGCATGAAAGTACATTTTATTTTGTAAGAATTTGTTATTATGGGTTTTATATGTTTCAGCAACATCCAAACTCGTTTTTAGGTGTTTTTGAAGTTTATTTTATTCTTACTGGTTGTCCTTGTGGATAAAAAAATTCTTTACAATCATTTATAAATCTCTAAATATTATGATTAAATTACAAAGCTCATGTACTCCAGGGTCCCTGGTCTCAGGTTTACAGATGATCAACATCTGCCTGCTGGTTAGGGATTTTCCAAAAACAACCGATCCCTTTGGTCTTTTATTTTTTTACAACTTGGTATCTTTAATCGTTATTGGTGTCTGCAGGACACCAATAAACTGCAGGACACCAATAAACTGCATTGTATATGCAGTTATATGTATAACTGCATATACAATGCAGTTATTTCATCACTTTCTATAAAGTAACAAAAGCTGGAACACAAAAAATAAAAGCAGCTTGTCATGACTGAGGGTTTGGTGAGGTGAGGGAAGACGCAGGCAGACCCAGGATGAAGGTGATGATGATGGTTTTAATGATGAAATAATCCAAAAGAACAGAATACAAACAGGTTTCACAGGGAGCAACGGGGAAGACAGAGATGTTCACACGACGAGGATCCGACAAGAGACAAAGATACACAGGGAGGGTAATCAGGTAACTGGACACACCTGGGAACAATCAACAGGGAAGACAGGACTAAACACAGAAAACCTCAAAAATAACTCGACAGAAAACACAGAACATAACAGCTATACAATGTTTACCACTGGATTCCCCTTAATGCTGAAAGGTTAGACCTTCTTGACCCACTTTTCATCAGATGTCAGTCGCACAAAGAAAAATAACAAAACAAAACCAGTTTTTCTCTATTCTGTACTTGATATGCACACATAAGCACACAGCAGAAACAGTGGGTTGCTTCATTAGTCGTAGTTAATGAAGTGTAAAGGATTTTTATTGGTCCTGACAAGCCAGCTGGCTAAGGACGCAACTTACCGACGAGAGGTCAGAGAGGAAGACAATGGACAATAAAAGGACAGAGAGAGAGAGAAAGAGAGAGAGGGAGAGAGAGAGACAGAGAGAGAGAGAGAGAGAGAGAGAGAGAGAGAAAAGTATAGAGTTTGTTTGTTTGGGCCACATTTATTGTAAAACATTGATTAAAAATAAACCCTTCAATAAAAAAGACAGCAAAAAAATTTGATGAACCATCTAAATAAGAGAAAATGCATAGGAAAGGCAGACGTAAAAAATAAGATAGCAGGAGATGGAAAACAAACACATCACACATAAGACGAGGTAATTAATGGGAAACAAGTAACAGGTGAAAGTGAGCTGATGTCAGATAAAGGATTGACATGACATGGATGCACAGCTACAAAGATTAGCAGCAGGAGCTTAAAGCAAAGTATGATGTGTGAGGAGAGAGTTATAGGGAAGGGAAAGTCTGTCAAACGTTTTGAGAAAGACAAAATGCTTAAAGAAAGAAAACACAACTTGGCATTGGCATTACTCGGTAACATACTGCCAAGCCATACAACTCAGAACAACAAGACACAAATGTAAAAATCTAACAGAACTAAAACACCTGGAGCACAAACCTGAAAGGAAAACTGGGCTTTTGAAAACGTCTGTATTTCTGATCAGCCTGTTTTACTGACCAAATTTTGGCAGATCTGTTTTTACAGCCACATTTTATCAAAATGTTTGTTCATTTCTACAGCTGAAAACTCTTTTAGCACCAATCTTTCTTCTCGCACGTTTTTGTGTCCGATGCATTATGTGTTGTTCTGAAGGTTTATTCCAACACCTGCACAGGTACACAGTAACATCCACTTTATCAGTGGTTTTTAATAGGATTTTTCAAAGTGTGCCATATTAAGTCTGAAAAACTACAAATGCATAAAATAAATTATGGGATTTTAGCTCCATTTAAACACAGCAGAGTTTTCCACCCTGACAAAGTTGTTTTGTTTACCTGACACTGAAGTAAGTCACAACTGGAGACAGAGACAAATAAAGATTGTCTGTCATTGAGAGGTGACTGTCCTGCCAGCTAACACAGTACAAAGACACATATGTGAATGCGTGTGTGTGTGTGTGTGTGTGTGTGTGTGTGTGTGTGTGCGTGTGTGTGCGTGTGTGTGTGAGCCCCAGCCTTTCTCTGCTTTTGTGGGAGTGTGTGTGCTGAATGCCAGAAATCTGCTGTTGAACATCTGAAGCTGTGGGAAACCTGTAAAATCTGCAATCAGAGTTAACTGGAAAACATAATCAGGAGGAAGAACAAATTACAGCAAATAGCATAAAAAACCGTTTGCAGCTGCGTCCTCAAATATTGACTCACAGCTCATGTTCCCTCACACAAATCTTTTTTGGGACTCTGGATCCTCACAGGGGAGGATGTGGAAACATTTCTTCTGAGTGTAAATTCAACATGCAGGTACTGAAGTAATTTGCTATAGAAATCACACACACACACACACACACATACACACACACACACACACACACACACACACACACACACACACACACACACACCAGAACCCACCGCTCGGTTTATGCCCTGGGCTCCTGTGTCTCCATGAGTTCATCCATATTTATTGATCACCCTCTGACGTTTCCATCTGGAGCTCTTTTACTGACAAATAACTAAACACATTTCATTTCTGTCTAAAACACTGAAGAGATTCGTAATGATTTGAAAGGTGCACATTTCAGGAAAAACTAGAACTGGACTGAACTGGAAAGTATGTGAGTAAATTACAGGTGTGTTTTCTGCTGTTGTGCATGGAGCAGCTTAGGACAAAGTCCATCTCTCCAGGCTGAATGTTTAAAGACTCCCCTCTCAGTGTGTTGAGACGGCAGTCAGAGTGATGTGTTGTAGCTCCGATGAAGGGATCCTGGAGGTAATAGACCTGATGACAATGATCCATTACCAGCTGTAGGCCTGCTTCTGCAGCCAACAGCACCCCCAACGCAGAGCGACAGTCAGACAGACACATGAAACACTGAAACACACTCCCGGTCATTCTTCTCTTGTTTACCCACTGCCTGGCTCATAGACACATCTACACAGGTCGTTCACAAACTCTCATCAATTATTTAATGTTTAATAATCTCACTGAACTCTATGGAGTACAGAACATGCACTCTGGGAATGATTAGTTTATAACAATGAAGGAAGAGTTTTTATTTGGGAAACTGGACATGAAGGTTTTGTTTTCTGTGATCCTGATGGACCAAAAGAACGAGGAGAGCAACAGAAAAGATGTCTGACTGAATTTGAGTGTCTTGGAGAACCTGTAGAGTTTAGAGGGATTCTGGATGTTGTGGATTAAATGTGAAAATGTTAATTTCAGTTGTTAGAGACATTAGTCTTGACTTGAAAAAACTTGAAACATGATTAGGAGTATCTATAACCAAACCAAGTTGTAAACACAGCCTTTAACTGTAACTTTAGTTCATGGTGGTGATTTTTAGCCACTTTGGATAAATCTGTCATTGTAAGATTTTTGGCCTTGAACTTGGATCCGTCACGTCTGGTCGTTCAGTTTGATGATGTTCTGAAAAGTTGGTAGATAGTGATCTTCTTGTGGCCAGAAATAATTCAGTTCAGCAAATATTAAATCTTATGCCTCACAGTTTTACTGTATGACTAAAGCTTGCACTGTATAACACATACAAGTCTTTTATTATTTTTGAAATGCTTGTGTGGGGCTGCTTTTAGATCTAATTTACACCTTTTTCACCCCAAACATCTACAGACAATCAGGTCTTTTAAAACTTGGGCTGACTAGTGTGTGGAAGGTTCTGGTTGTTGGAATAATGAGCTGGAGGAAGTTTCAGCAGAGATCCATCTACCTGAACATTTTCCTTAATAAGGATACTGGCTAAAAATAATTTACCTAGAAATAAAACATAGAAAGGAGAAACTCAAATGCTGTTAAGCTTAGAGATGTTGCAGGTGACAGTTTCCTACTTGTCTCTGTATAACTTGTTTGGGTCACGATATAATGAACGGGGTCGTCTATAAATGTGGGTTTGTGTCGCGTGCTCTTAAAGACTGAGGCGTGCGATGATCTGCACAGACACACAGGGTTCAGATGTCGTTGTGCTTCAGGCTACAGCTGCTCTGTCCTGGATGAATAAAACCAGGACAAGAGTTACGCATGTGGGCCTGGACAATGTTTGCACATATCTAAGGATGCACCTGCATGGTCAGAGTATAAATAATGAACAACTTTCCTTCGCCTACGATGTTTTCAGGAACTCTGGAGACTGACGTAAAGTTACTTTGCCGGTGTGTGTGTGTGTGTGTGTGTGCGTGTGTGAATGTAACTGAGGTTCAGTGTGTTTGGCACATACTTTGTGTTATACAAGCACAGAGGCAGAGGAATGGTCAGAGGTCTTACCCTTCCACCCTTATAAAAAATCCAGCAGGAAACAGAGGAATTCTTGCCGTCTTTCACCATCTGGCACATAATCTACAGTCTTGCTTCTGGCTTGCTGCATCTCACAATATTCACATGAATATGGATTACATAGGCTAGAGGCTGCACACCCTGTTAAAGCTTTGTTTAAGTTGGGTAAACTTTTCGTACCTAGGCACAAAAAAAGTTGTATGACTATTTTGAGGAGACTTATTCCTGTATAATGGATCATATTTTGTCCAGGCAGGTGGTGTGTTGGTACAGATGAGACTA
Organism: Poecilia latipinna; assembly: GCF_001443285.1. Taxonomy (NCBI): domain Eukaryota; kingdom Metazoa; phylum Chordata; class Actinopteri; order Cyprinodontiformes; family Poeciliidae; genus Poecilia; species Poecilia latipinna. The sequence goes on from NW_015113491.1 coordinate 52,033, forward strand.
CTGCATTCAGGAAAAAGATCTCCATCTGAATAATAAGCAGCGTGAGGAAAACTTGTGGTCAGAGCGACTATCTGACTGAAGAATATGTTCATCACATTTTACAGATCCACCTTCTGCATTGTTACTGGATACTAGTGTCTTCTCCGTAAAGAACCATAAAGTGTTACTAAGACAAACTAAAAGCATTGACAATAGGCTGATGTTAGGATTTAAAACTAACAGTTGAATCCACTGTGGGTTAGATTCTGACTGGTTTCCTCACTGGGATTGTTTTAAGCTTCTTTCACTTTATTGAAGCTAAGTTTGCTAACAAAGTTATGTACTACAGGTTTAACAGTATAACTTATATCCTTTCTAAAGAATCTCTTTTCAAAAAACTAATCTATGTTTCAATCACTAAATTTGCACAATTTAGTTTTCATTTTAAAAAACCTCTTAAAGGCGTGTGCTGTGGAAAACTTGTCTTTTTGGGCTTCATGCTGTAATATTATTCCCTCATCAATACCCAGAGAGCTGCTTTGACATCATGCATGTTTGAGAAATCATTGAGTCTCCTGTGGCAGTCAATTAAAAGCTTATTGTTAGCTTGTGATAGCTCCAGATAGCTCAGCTAATTAGCCTGCTAACATCAGCTTGTCTCCCAAAACACAGAATGATGGAGAAAAACCATGTAGAATAATTTTATTTATTCCGATAGTAAATTAAACTGATCTCCTGCCACAGATCAATCAGTTCTAAATATCTTTTTTTAACTATCATGGTGTTTAGCTGTTGATGGCCATATATTATATCACACCAGATGAAATAACTGTTAAGATTCAGATCTAAAAACATCTAGAACTGGAAAAAATGTAAAGTTGTCTCTAAAACTAAGTACATCCTCCAGTTCAGCAGCTTGAAGCACCTTTAGCAGCGATAAATTTGGGTCGTTTCTGTGGCAGAATTTCAGGCAACTCCTCTTTCCAACAGTTCTGCAGTTCATTGTTTGCAGACATTTTTTCTGCTCAGCTCTTTTAAGAGCTGATTTATACCTCCCATTGCGCTCTACTGTCAGCTCAGCCACACAGCCTGAATAGAAAAAAAAATCTCAATCTTTATGTGCTCACTAGTCTGCAAGGACTCCCAGCAGGAGTCTGTGCTGTCCAGACTGCAGGCTCCGACTGGGACTGAGGGGCATCCGTTCAAAAGATGCCCAGACGATGAGGAACAAGAGGGTCAGGAGAACAACAAGGATGCTTGTTTGCTTTTGTAAAGAAATAATGTGAGGAGATGTGGATGAATTATTCCTTAGAAACGCAAAATCATATTTGTCACCTGGTGAGAAATCACTTCCACAACGTTAACGGTTTGTGTCCCCAGAACAGAGCCAGCCTTCTCTATGAGCTTCTTCAGCTTTTCTTTAGATTCAAATGCTCTTTCCTTGAGAAATGATGGCAGGAGAACTTGGACTCCTCATAACAGATTTTAAAAAGATAAGTGGAGCCACAATTAGTCTGGTTTGCTTCATATCCACTCTGAAATTAATAAATCAGTCTGTGGAGATTTCGGCCTTGTGTTAATACTTTATTAAAAGGAAAGAAACCAAAGCCATACAAGTTTTCATTCCAAAACTTGATGACTATTCCCAGTCAGTAAAATATGCAGATGTTTTTCAGTGAATGATTTGATAAGTGGCTTAGCTGTTTTACTCTTTGCTTTACTTGTCTCATTTTCTGAATTTACTTGCCTCTTCACTCCATTTTCATCTCATTCTTGATCAACTCAGATATTTTAGCCTATTACACACCACTCATTCTGTTCATTTCAAATTGTTTTAATTGGACACTTGACTGAAACGGCAAGTTTAGAAATGCATATTCTTGGCTACCTGTCATCATGTCGAATAGCTGAAGGGTAACATTGCATTTCTCGATCTGAAGAAATGTCCAATTTCTGTCATATTCTGAGAAGGATATAATTTATCTATGGCTCAAAACTCAAACCAAGTGTCTAATAATTGGGATGAATTATCACTTTCTGTCTGAGTGTCAAAAGGCTTCCTGTGTGCGGTTTGTTGTGATGGATAACGGCGACATGACGGCTCAATTGGAACCTCGTCTCTCGTCCGGCTTTTAAAATAACTTGCAGTTTCCTATTTCAGTTTCACGATCTTTCCCAAACTCCATAATATAATGTAAAATCTGATCATTTTTAATACTGGAAAATATAAGCCCTGGTAAAGATGTGTGTCTTACAGTCCGGTAGTTTAATCTCTAACTGAAAGTTGTGGAAAAATGTAACCTTTAATCCCATGTTAAGAAGTAAAGGTTTTTAACAAAATCATGCTGGCACAATTGTTCGCCCCCCTGCTGCCTTTTTACTTATAGTTAAGGCTCAGTCTTGAATCACATAACTACATTTTTTCACCACACTGGCGTAAATGGATACACAGTAAGCCAAAGAGCTAATATAAACCATTTTAATTTGTTTTCATTTAATAACAAACTGTAAGTTTGCTGCTTATGCTTCAGCTCTGCACAGCTTTGTTTTTACTTCCTCCATACTTCCTTCAATGTTGGTTTCTTTTCTTCTCCCCCTTTTTACTTTGTCACACTTCAGTTTGTCTTCCATCATCCCATCCTCATTTCCACCACCTTCTAGGCCAAAGGCTCGGGGAAAGGATGCTGATGGGTGTTGGCACGCTGCTGCTACTGGTTTCTGATGCCAAGCCTTTGGTGCAAATGATTCTAGAGCAAAGCTTGTGTGTATTTGTGAGTATCTGCATTCTACAGTAGTTGAGACCATCAACACATTTGGCAAAAGCTCAGTAAGAGAATTGCATATTTTTATTTGTGCCTGATTCTCATGTTTTCTGTAGATTTGTGTCTGTGTGCATTTCTACCCCCCATCATGTGTTTCTGTGGTTTTCTCAACAAAAGTGGTTCACATTCCCCAATAAACCTGTTTACTTACTTTCTCCACATTGTTTACTGTTAAGAAAAAATATATTTTAAATGTAGCAAAGCTGTGCTTAGTGCATTTTTAGTGAAAACTCTTTGTTTCCCATTTTCTTATTAAGATGTTTGTCTACAGAATCTCCTCAGGTTTGTTCTCTCCCTCTCTCTTCTCTTTCCTCAGAGTTTTGCAGACTGCAGTCTTTATTCTCACAGATAAACCCACACATCACGACACTAGCTGTATTTCTATTGGCCATATAATTGTTCAATTTGACATTTCAAAAACAAAAATTTGCTAAATGGATCGTGGCAATTTAAAAAAAAACTCTTGTTTTTGGATAAAACATTTTGCTGCTAGAATGAAGTGGGTTTTTTTGGCTGTATTGAAATTTTATTCCACTAAAATGTAATACAAAAAACATTTTTTGCATTTCACGAGTCACATGATGAACAACGGGATGCTACTACTGGCAGAAACCATGAAGAAGAAGAACAGGAAGTAGAAGGAGAATCATGGCATGTTATTAATGACTTATTTTATAAACAGACTTATTCACATGTGATTTTAATTAAGTTTAATGGAAATACTTTTAGTATTTTACTTTTTAGTTTTTCCACATTAGTAAAATGTTGATGTTTTGTGTAATGGAAGTGGATCTACTGACTATTCCATTCCCAGAGATATATAGTGCTACTTACTGAATGGTAAAGGATAAAAAGAGGATTGATTCCTGGATTCATTTCATTTTGGTGGTTTAAACTAAAGCAGCAACATGAGAGGCAACATGTAATTTAATCTTCATTTTATGAAGTTTAATTTGTGAGTGGATTTAATCTAATATATCTTTTGAGACTTTCACCATTTATTTGTTGTACTTTAACATTTTTAGCACAGCATAAAGTAGCTCACATTGCTGCTTCTACTCAGCATAATGAAGAATTCTGCAGGCTACCAGAGCTTACAGCATCTAGATGTGTCTAAAATGTAAATCTTTAAACAGAACGTTTATCGTTGTTGAAAGGAGCTTTAAATGAAAAAAACACAACAAATAAAATGTCCCACTTCTTCATTTATTATGTATGCATTTAAAATTTAAATAGATGTAAATGTTCAGCTACTTTTTGCAAAGTTAACTTTTACTCTTCTGCTTTGCTTGTGGAAAGAGATGCATTATGCATTTGGACACCAGATTCTATCGCCTGATAAAATATGTGGATCATTGCTTGAGTTGTGTTTTCTTTCATGTTAATAATGTTCAGTTTGGCTAAAAGAAACAAACTGATTTATTGTTTATTCATTTATTTTGGCCTTACTACAGAACTTAAACTGAAGTGTGACAGTTAACTCCTCACAGAAACACAGTTGTTGAAAACACACTACATGCAGCTAGAAGCTCAGGGTTAGTGACAGCTAAGATGAAAATGCTTAATAATTGTACTTTTGATGCTCATATTCCTGTTAAATGGAAAAAAATAATTCTGGGTTAAGTTGTACCTGCTGTCCAAATTTGAGATGATATTAAGATTTTTCAACTGCTTTTAAATTAGATGGTTGTTTAGATGGATCTCAGTTCTGAACATAGACAAACAGAGAAACTTACTCCTGCAAAGTATGTGGCGTTAAAACGATTGCAACTTTTGTCATAACATGTTTCAGTCATTTTGATATTAGAACTGAAAGAACAGAAGACATTAACTATGAAAACACTGAAGGCAGAGGTCATTAAAGTGAGGCTAGGTTTGTGGATAACATGTGTTGACAGATTAGACCACCTGAGCTGCATATCACTGCAGCTCCTCCAGAGGAAACCTGGGCCTTTTGACTGCTTTGTGTTGGACTTTTTGTTGCATAAAATACGCTGATATTTGTTTGTGTACAAACAGAAAGAAAGAGGATTATTCTGAAAATTGTGTTTTGGGGGGAAGTATCAGGAAGCTTGTTTTACAGGAATACATCACAAACATGCCAGATTGAAATAAACCATACTTATCCCATAAACTGAAAATAGTACAGGAATCCTGAACAGCAACAGGGTTAACACGTTTGTCCTCCAGGACTTAATTGTACAATCAGTAACGGAAATATGCACTCTTAAATCTGGTTGGCAACTGGAGGTGATTTGGCATTTTCTAAATAAGTATGTGGCTGCATAACGTACAGTTCCTGCTCCCAATTTAACTCATCTAATTACATGCCTGTGGAATTTGGATTGCACAGCAGCTGCATGGTGTGTGCTTTCGGGAGCAACTTTGAGATATGTGACGGGTTTCAGAGCCAGAAACAGCGCCGGAAATATGGGCTGGTTCTGGCTGCCAGAGAGAATCCAGTTTGTTTTACCTCTATCTCCTCTCATGCAGGGCTCTGTCTTCCTCTGCCTCCATGTGTTTTGTTTTCTTCGGAGGATTTGGAGGTCTCTAACTCACCCATCCAAATCCATTGTGTTCGGTATATTCTCTCCCAATCCCCATATTTCTCCATTCTTTCCTCTCATTCCTCCCAACCTTGATTTTCCTTTAGTTCTCTTTTTCTCTCTCCTTCTCTCTAACTGAAACCTTTTCTTATTTTATTAAATATTTTGCCTAATCCTGTTTGGATTGTTGTTCTCTTGTCATTTCTTGTTTCTCTGTTACCTGATCATTTTAAGCTTCTCAATCCTTTTCTATTTTTGACACCTCTGCATTTTGCATATAAACAGATTTATTGTTGATTTATTTATTTTATTTATTGTGGCCCTAATCAGAGATGGGTAGGAGGAAAAACATCAAACTTTAGCTTTACTCAAATAAGAGCAAAAAAGTATTTGGTAAATTGACTTCTTCAGTCCTAAATGTTGGATCCAGATGTCACCTAATATTTTAAACATTTTGTAGTGAGATTTATGTGTAAACCCTGGTATTTTAGAGATTAAAACTGTAAAATGTGTAAAATAACACGTTTCAATGGACTGACACCATGTCCTGCTTCTCATTGAATAGTTTGTTAAGAGAATAAACCAGAGGCAGGTAGAGTAGCATATTACTTATTCAAGCAATATTATAAGATAACAGAACTATATATATA